>NC_090754.1:93505135-93757635 GCF_036898095.1 Palaemon carinicauda | reverse complement strand
AGGCTACAGTCTAGGTTGCCAGTTTGGCCTTTATTTCAGGCCATAAACCCTCAAATTTGGCCTTTTTAAAAAAATTGGTCGGCCTTTAGTAATATGAAAAAAGGCAGACCTTAAATACTATATATTTGGCCTTTTTTTACTAATGGATTGGCCTTTTAAAGCTTCTGTTAATTAGAAATTGGCCTTTTTTCATTTAGAAAACATGGCAAATCTGTTAGGCCTGTCCTTCGTCAGTTAACATTGAGTTGTGAACCAGTAAGGATGTACTCAACTTCGTTTCTAAGGGTAAGGCTAATTTTTTTTCCCTTTGTAACTTTGTAATATTTTCAGTGTTTAAGTAGTAGTTTAGTTCCTTTAGAAGGCTGATAATCTACAGAGAGAGGGAAACAAACGACTTGCTTTAGTTTCCCACCTTACACACACCCGCATGTACGCACGCACACATGTACACATACGCACACACCGCGAGCATCATCTCTCTCTCTCTCTCTCTCTCTCTCTCTCTCTCTCTTCTGGGAGGATTTGTATCCGTTAATACTTCTTATTTATTTATTATAAGGTGATATGAACTGGAAAATATCCCGATAACTAAATT
Source organism: Palaemon carinicauda (assembly GCF_036898095.1). Taxonomy (NCBI): domain Eukaryota; kingdom Metazoa; phylum Arthropoda; class Malacostraca; order Decapoda; family Palaemonidae; genus Palaemon; species Palaemon carinicauda. Next base: position 93,757,040 of record NC_090754.1, on the reverse strand, counting down.
AGAATAAAAATGCGTCTGTCAGTTTTAAGGTTCATTTATTTCTTAGCCCATTATTAATTCATTTTTTTTTAGTTTTTATTACATTTTTAATTATACTTCATTTTAATTACATTTTTACTGACTATTTTGCAAATTAGATTATAAGGCCTATATGAAACTTAGAGTTTTTAACATGGTTTTGAATATTATTTTAAAGATGGTTGCCAAAATTCAATAAGTTTTAATCCTTAGTTATATATGTTGGTTTATCTTAATTACGCATAGGAGATATAATCCAGGGTCTCATGCTTAAAATTAAGGTAAATTTTGGCAAATAATCCTTTGTGAAACTGTCTAAGTAAGTCTGACATTGCATTTGCATTTAGCCTTTTTTCTGGCGGGAATATTTAAATAGTTACGTAATTAGCAACAGGCTTAAACTTTTACTGATACTTTATGGCTTGAATAAATAGCATTGCATTATGCTTTATTAATGCTGGATAAGCATGTTGGATCATTTTTGGCCTTAGGGGAGCCTGGGTAATCTATACAGACAGACAGACATCTTCGACCCGCCTATAGAAGGGGGAAAAGCAGCGTTGCCAAATGTTCAAAACCGTTTAGTGGACAGTTTATTTAAATGAAAATAGAGGATCAATTAACAATTTAAAGGCTTAAGGAATCATTTTTAAATACAAACTAAACTATTTATAACATGATAAATCCCTTTTCAAGTATGAAGTAGAATATGGTTTGGAGATTTGGCAGCTATGGCGCGCCATTGTTGGAAAACAAAACAGATGTATTCGTCTCTCTCTCTCTCTCTCTCTCTCTCTCTCTCTCTCTCTCTCTCAATTATCCGTGCATCATTTAAAAATATCTCGTATATATTATATGGGTTTAATTCTCTAATACTGTATTTAGTTAGAATCTTATTTTAAAAATTGAGAAACAATATCTATAAGGTATAAGAGCGTTGATATATAAGCTATTGTATATATAGGGAATTCATGAGAGAGAGAGAGAGAGAGAGAGAGAGAGAGAGAGATACCGTTACTCCTTATTTCGTATTTGTTATAATTCACTATCTTATTATCGTCTTCCTGAAATATATTATATAAATTCGAGAATTTTATCATTTAATATAACTGTTGATATTCCATTACTTATTCCCTATTAAAGTTATTCAAATTCTCTTTGTGACTATTTAAGCACATTGCCATAGTACTTTTATGTACTTTAAATCTCATGTGATGTACACTACTGTACTGTACATTCTTGTGGTATTACTTTATAATGTGGAATGTGCTTCGCCATGAATTACTTTCACATGTATAGGAAATTATTATTATTGTTGTTGTTATTGTTATTATTATTAGCCTCTGTATCAAGGTTTTCCACTGTCTTGGGGTAGTGTTCTCTTGCTTGAGGGTACACTTGGTTACGCTATTCTATCTTATTTCTCTTCCTCTTGTTTTTTTAAGGTTTTATACTTTATATACTTTATTTTAATGTTGTTTTTGTTCATAAAATATTTTATTCTAATTGTTCACTCCTGCAATTTATTTATTTCCTTATTTCCTTTCCTCACTGGGCTATTTTTCCCTGTTGGAGGTCTTACTGGGCTTATAGCATCCTGCTTTTCCAACTAGGGTGAAGGTTAACTAATAATAATAGATACTCTTTCATGTCTAAAACAAACCCATCTCTCTCTCTCTCTCTCTCTCTCTCTCTCTCTCACGAAGCAAATAAGATATTTCCTTCATTTATTATTATGGTTATTATCATCATTATTTTATTATTATTCTTGTTTTTATGATTATTTCTGTGTTGAAAAATTAATGATTCAGGGCGCAGAGAGACGAAATTGTCCCCCCCCCTCTCTCTCTCTCTCTCTCTCTCTCTCTCTCTCTCTCCCTTGAACCATTTGGTTTCCACCGCTCACACGCACACGTACGTACACACATGTATACCAGTATACGCACATACACAGCTGAGCCGAGTCAGTGTGGCCACCCCACCGTTCCCATGTCCTTCTGTTCATTGTGCTTGTTTTATTTATTTATTATTATTATTGTTGTTGTTGGTATTATTATTATTATTATTATTATTTTGGACTACACATACGTTGAAGAACCAGGACGTAGAAAGACAAATTTGACACACATGTAGGTAGGATGCAAATACACACACACACACACACACACATATATATATATATATATATATATACATACTTAGGCCTATATATACATACATACTTTGGCATATATATATATATATATATATATATTTATATATATATACTGTATATATATAGATATATGTATATATATTCCATTGTTTATTCTCGATTAAAATTGTTCAAATTCTCTTTGAGTCCTTCTTCCCTTTCTGAATTTCTGTGCCATTAAAATTCAACATCTTTAGATAAGTGGCTATTTAAGCACATTGCCAAAGTACTTTTATGTACTTTCAATCTCATGTGATGTACTCTACTGTACTGTACATTCTTGTGGTATTACTTTATAATGTGGAATGTGCTTCTCCATGAATTACTTTCACATTTATAGGAAATTATTATTATTGTTGCTGTTGTTGTTGTTGTTGTTGTTATTACTAGCCCATGTACCATGGTTCTCCACTGTCTTGGGTTAGTGTTCTCTTGCTTGAGGGTACACTCGGGTACGCTATTCTATCTTATTTCTCTTCCTCTTGTTTTTTAAGTTTTTATACTTTATATGCTTTATTTTAATGTTGTTTTTGTTCATAAAATATTTTATTCTAATTGTTCACTTCTGTAATTTATTTATTTCCTTATTTCCTTTCCTCACTGAGCTATTTTTCCCTGTTAGGGTCCTTGGGCTTATAGCATCTCGCTTTTCCAACTAGAGTTGGAGATTAGCTAATAATAATAATACAGATACTCTTTCATGCCTAAAACAAGCAACTCTCTCTCTCTCTCTCTCTCTCTCTCTCTCTCTCTCTTACGAAGAAAGTAAGATGTTTTGTTCATTTATTATTATGGTTATTATCATTATTATTTTATCATTATTCTTGTTTTTATGATTATTTCTAGGTAGAAAAATTAATGATTCAGGGCGCAGAGAGACGAAATTGTCCCCCCCCCCTCCCTCCCTCCCTCTCTCTCTCTCTCTCCTCTCTCTCTCTCTCTCTCTATATATATATATATATATATACACATGTATGTGTGTGTGTGTTTATACCTTGACGTGGTGAAAGGGTTTGCGTATCGCCATGACCAGCAAAGTTGTACTAACTAGGGCCATCCATACTAGGTTAGTTTGCTGTGAGTGATCAGGCGAAAATCTCCCACCATCACCAATCCCTAATGGCCAGCGTGGTGATGAAAACTGGCCAAACCCCAGTCATGAATAAGGACATGTCTGAGGTCTTTGTCACTCTTTATATATATATATATATATATATATATTATATATATATATATATATATATATTATATATATATAATATATATATATATACATAGATATTTATAGTAATAATAATATGCGTATCAATATTTGGCCTCCGACAATCAGCTGATCGACTTGAAAACACTGCTCACACGCACATACGTACACATATGTATACTCGTACACGCACACAGACGACTGAGGAGTCATAGCGTGTCCACCCCACCGTTCCCATGTCCTTCTGTTTATTTGCTTGTTTTATTTATTTATTATTATTATTATTATTATTATTATTATTATTATTTTGGACTACACATACGTTGAAGAACCAGGGCGTAGAAAGACAAACTTTACACACATATAGGTATGTAATTATATACATACATACATATATACATACTTAGGCCTATATATATATATATATATATATAATATATATATATATACTATTGTTTATTTCCTATTAAAGTTATCTAAATTCTCTTTGAGTTCTTCTTCTTCTCAATTTCTGTGCCATTCAAATTCGAAATCTTTAGATAAGTGACTATTTAAGCACATTGCCAAAGTACTTTTATGTACTTTCAATCTCCTGTAATGTACTCTACTGTACTGTACATTCTTGTGGTATTACTTTATTATGTGGAATGTACTTTGCCGTGAAATACGTTCACATTTATAAAAAATTATTATTATTATTGTTGTTATTGTTTTTATTATTATTAGCCTCTGTACCATGGTCTTCCACTGTCTTGGGGTAGTGTTCTCTTGCTTGAGGGTACACTCGGGTACGCTATTCTATCTTATTTCTCTTCCTCTTTTTTCTAAAGTTTTTATACTTTATATACTTTATTTTAATGTTATTATTGTTCATAAAATATTCTATTCTAATTGTTCACTTCTGTAATTTATTTATTTCCTTATTTCCTTTCCTCACTGGGCTATTTTTCCCTGTTAGAGTCCTTATATGGCTTATAGCAACCTGCTTTTCCAACTAGGGTGAAGGTTAACTAATAATAATACAGATATTCTTTCATGCCTAAAACAAGTCAATCTCTCTCTCTCTCTCTCTCTCTCTCTCTCTCTCTTAAACCATTTGGTTTCCACCGCTCACACGCACACGTACTTACACACATGTATACCCGTACACGCACACACGCGGCTGAGCCCAGTCATAGTGTGGGCACCCCACCGTTCCCATGTCCTGCTTATTTGCTTATTTTATTTATTTATTTATTATTATTATTATTATTATTATTACTGTATTATTATAATTTTGGGCTATACATCAGTTTATGAACCAGGGCGTAGAAAGACAAACTTAACACACATGTGGGTATGTAAATATATTCATACACACATAATGACAAAGATTAAACCATTTATAGCATATTAAATCCCTTTTCAATTATTTAGTAGAATATGATTCTCTCTCTCTCTCTCTCTCTCTCTCTCTCTCTCTCTCTCTCAATTATCCGACCATCATTTATAGAAAATCTCGTATATATTATATGGGTTTAATTCTCTAATACTGTATTTAGTTAGAATCTTATTTTAAAAATTGAGAAACTATATCTGTAAGGCATAAGAGCCTCTCTCTCTCCTCTCTCTCTCTCTCTCTCTCTCTCTCTTATATTATATGGGTTTAATTCTCTAATACTGTATTTAGTTAGAATCTTATTTTAAAAATTGAGAAACTATATCTGTAAGGCATAAGAGCGTCGATATATAAGCTATTGTATATATAGGGAATTCATGAGAGAGAGAGAGAGAGAGAGAGAGAGAGAGAGAGAGAGAGACCGTTACTCGTGGTGACTGGCTGCTGGCAGAACATCCTTCATTTACTTCGACTGTTCGACACCCATAGGTCGTGGGGAGGGGGGGGGGGGGGGGGGTGAAATCAGCTGAGTCTGTTCGTGTTCTTATTTCGTATTAATTTTAATTCACTATCTTATATTCGTCTTCTTGAATAGATAAGTGACTATTTAAGCACATTGCTAAAGTACTTTTATGTACTTTCAATCTCATGTAATGTACTCTACTGTACTGTACATTCTTGTGGTATTACTTTATAATGTGGAATGTGCTTCGCCGTGAAATACTTTCACATTTATAAAAAAAATATTATTATTGTTGTTGTTATTGTTGTTGTTGTTATTATTAGCCTCTGTACCATGGTCTTCCACTGTCTTGGGGTAGTGTTCTCTTGCTTGAGGGTACACTTGGTTATGCTATTCTATCTTATTTCTCTTCCTCTTTTTTTTAAGTTTTTATACTTTATTTTAATGTTGTGATTGTTCATAAAATATTTTATTCTAATGGTTCACTTCAGTAATTTATCTATTTCCTTATGTCCTTTCCTCACTGGGCTATTTTTCCCTGTTGGAGGTCTTATTGGGCTTATAGTAACCTGCTTTTCCAACTAGAGTTGGAGGTTAGCTAATAATAATATTAATACAGATATTCTTTCATGTCTAAAACAAGCCCATCTCTCTCTCTCTCTCTCTCTCTCTCTCTCTCTCTCAAAGGAAGTAGGATATTTCATTCATTTATTATTATTATTATTGCTATTATTATTATTTCTGAGTACAAAAATTAATGATTCAGGGTGTAGAGACAAACTTGGCCTCTCTCTCTCTCTCTCTCTCTCTCTCTTCTCTCTATTATATATATATATATATGTGTGTGTGTGTGTGTGCGTGCTTATAGCATCTTACTTTTCCAACTAAAGTTGCGGCTTAGATAATAATAATAATAATGATAATAATATACCTTGACGTGGTGAAAGGGTTTGCATGTCACCATGACCAGAAAAGTTGTACTAGCTATGGCCATCCATACTAGGTTAGTTTGCTGTGAGCGATCAGACGAAAATCTCCCATCACCAATCCCTACTGGCCATCGTGGTGATGAAAACTGGCCAAACCCCAGTCATGAATAAGGACATGTCTGAGGTCTTTGTCAAACTATATATATATATATATATATATATACATATATATATATACATATGTATCTATAATAATAATAATACTAATAATAACAATAATAATAATAATATGCGTATCAATAATTGGCCTCCGACAATCAGCTGATCGACTTGAAAACACTGCTCACACATACATACGTACACACATGTATACCCGTACACGCACACACCTGGCTGAGCAGTCATAGCGTGGCTACCCCACCGTTCCCGTGTCCTTCTGTTTATTTGCTTGTTTTATTTATATATATATTATTATTATTATTATTATTATTATTATTATTACTGTATTATTATTTTGGACTACACATACGTTAAAGAACCAGGGCGTAGAAAGACAATCTTTACACACATATAGGTATGTAATTATATACATACATACATATATACATACTTAGGCATATATATATATATATATATATATCTACTTTTCCTTGTCCGTGTTTCTTTCCATTGCCTAATTTCAGTCATTAACATTGTTGTTTTATTGGCCTCCTGTTTATTTACGTTTAATATGTATTATTTCAACAATACTTATCAGGGGAAGAGGTATGGAATATATATATATATATATATATATATCATCTCCAGATGAACAGCATTGTGTTCGGAAAGTGGTTAATACATGAGTATATATACCTTCAAAAGGTAAGAATTGTTTTAAAAGATGATACGTATAATACCTATATCCATACAGCAGTATTTACTTTATCCATTAATACATAGAAGGATATGAGATATGTGCACATAATACATATATAGGAAGGAATAAATAAAATAGGCTACTTAATAAGAACCCAATCTTTAACCTGCAAAGTCTTAAAAACAAAACTAATCCTTCCCCACCCCGTGTTTGATCACCACTGCTCACACACACGTATGTACATACATGTATACCCGTACACGCACACAGCGCTGAGCAGTCATATAGCGTGGCTACCCCAACGTTCCCATGTCATTCTGTTTATTTGCTTGTTTTATTTATTATCATTATTATTATTATTATTATTATTATTATTATGGACTACACATACGTTAAAGAACCAGGGCGTGGAGAGACAAACTTGACACACTTGTAGGTATGTAATTATATACATACACATATATACATACTTAGACCCCCCCCTCTCTCTCTCTCTCTCTCTCTCTCTCTGTATATATATATATATATATATATAAGGATATTGTGAGTTAAATGGCTGGACAGGATTAGACATGAAAATATATATAAGAGAGATTACTCGAGTACCATATGTAGATGAGATCATGATGAGGGGTAGATGGATATGGTTTTTGCATGCTCTTCGCACTTCCCAAGAGAGATTAGTTCACCAAACGTTTAACTGGGCTCTACAAGGCACTAGAAGAGTTGGAAGACCCAGGCCTACGTGGCTTAGGACCATAAAGCGCGAAGTAGACAATGAACGGAGAAGTATTGATTTAAAAGCTCAAGACAGAGACGACTGGGGAAATCTAACCGAGGTCCTTTGCGTCAATAGGCGTAGGAGGAGATGATGATGATTATATATATATATATATATATATATATATATATATATATATATATATATATATATATATATATCTATATATCTGCTTCTAGTCCACTGGAGGACAAATGTCTAAGACATGTCCTTATTCATGTCTGGGGTTTGGCAAGTTTTTTTTCCACCACACTGGCCAACTGCGGTTGAGTGATGGTGGGAGATTTTTTGTCTGATCGCTCACAGCAAACCAACCTAGTATGGGTGGCTTTGACTCTTCTTATAGCATAGCTATCTTGGTGATACGCAAACCTTTTCACCGTGTTAAGGTATCCACACTCAGAAAGGGTATATATATATATATATATATATATATATATATATATATATATATATATATATATATATAAAACATCATTCGTTTGTATCTATACTTATATACATATGTTCGTACCTGGGCTATTTTTTCATACAATTAGTAGCTTCAGAAAAATAAACATTAATGAAAATTTAAAAGAATAATTTATTAACAAGTAAAATTACTTTAATTTGGAAACATAATCAAGCCAGGTGTTAATATAACAACAGATGATATAAATAAATTTGAAAAAAAGCCAAAAAAAAATTCTTTCTCTTGGGTAAGATTCTTCATCAGAATACCTATAGTCTGAACTTTAAAATTCTTTCATATAAAATATAATTTTTAGAGAATATTACTACAAAATACCTTTATATCATAGAGAAATATGTATTAGATGAAATTAATGTTTAATTTGGCTGTAAAATTAGAAATTATTAATGAGTTTTACTCATCTTGTTTGGTAACACAAGTGGTAAAGCATTTTCCAAGGGTGATGGTGACGTGTCAAAAATAGAATTTGGTGTTATGGCTTATAAAACATTAATAACCCATTATAAAGGCAATGGTAAGTCTTAAAATATAATATGGTTAGTCATTTAAGGATATTCCAATCTAGAGACAGTTATATCTAGGTAAAAACATTAAAAAAATCGAGTTTTGTTGTTAGCAGACGAATTTATTTTGGGAAACGAAACTAAATTATTAAAATAAAATATTACTAATTGTCTAATTGCATTTTTAAAACTAAATTTTCAATTTTTTAGATATTGTTCGTCTGTTCTAAGAAATGATTTATCTATATATATTATTCATAATAGGCTTGTGATCTCAAAAAAATTCATGGACACAGTGATGGTATGGCCACCTGTTGACTGTAAAAGTAATTAAAATATTGCAAAAAAATTAATACGAGTTGCAGATTTGTATATCAAAGAGGCTATTTTGTGCAAGACATACACTTTTTAATCATTACAGTATAAGACGAATATATTAGGAAATAATATTACTTTTCTTTGGAGTAATAATGTACTCAATTGCTAAGATGAAAACTATTTAAAAATTGAATTTAAAAAACTATTGGTAACTTTTGTATCTGAGAGTATTCATTAAAATACCTATTGTCTGCACTATAAATTTCTTCATATAAAATATATTTTATGTATGATAATAATACAAAATATATTTATTTCACGTAATGAATGTCCTTAGATACTAATAATGATCTATTTGATTGTAAAATTAGAAATATTAAAGGTGTTTTGCTAATCATATTTGGTAATATAGATAGCAGAGGGAATTCTGAAACAGAGTCAGCAACTTGTGTAACCAGAGCAAATGAGTAAAATACCTTCAAGATTTCTAATTTTACAATCAAATAGGACTTTGATGATATCCAAAAGAATTTATAATCTTATATAGATATATTTTATGTTAGTTCTGTACATAAAATATATTTTATCTATAAGAATTTTAAAACTTGAACAAAAGCTCTTTTGATGACTAAAATGGGCAAGGTTGAAGTTGCTAGAAGTGGCTAGTAAATTTTCTATTTTAGTTCTCTTCTCAGTATTTATCTTCACAATTGGATATATTGTAACTCCAAATAAAAGTAATTTTATTTTCTATTGTATTCGTCTTATATTGCAATGATAGAATAGTGCATGTCTTGCACAAAATACCTTCTTTTGGATATTCAAAGTTGCCATATAGTATCAAATATGTGTCTACATAAATATTTACTTCTACTGCCAATAGGTGTCCATACCATCGCCGTGTCCATGAATTTCTTGAGATTACGAGCCTATATTGAATAAAAAATATATATAAATCATTTAATAGACTACAGGAACCGTAATATCAAAATTAAAGCTGAAATTTACATGGTAGAATGGGCCAATTTATAAGATATTGTTTTCTTAATTTAGTTTTGTTTCCCTAAATAAATTCGTCTGCTAATAATAAATCTCTATTTTTAAGGTTTTCATCTATATATAGCTATCTCTAGGATGGAATATCCTTTAATGGTTAACTGTATTAAATTTTAAGACTTAAAATTGCCTTTAAAATGGTATATTAATGTTTTATAAGCCATAACACCAAATTCAGTTTTTGCCACGTTACCAAACTAGATGACTAAAAACCCTTCAAGATTTCTAATTTTACAGTTAAATAAAACATTAATTGGATCTAATGCACTTCATTTCTTAAATATAATTGTATTTTGTAGCATTATTTTATGAAATATATATTTTATATGGAAGAATTTTAAAGCTCAGACAATAGTTTTTTCTTTTAATGAAGGATCCTTGCCAAGAAAAAAATTGGCATCAGTCTCTTCTAATATATTTGTATTATCAATTTTTATATATATATATATATATATATATATATATATATATAGAATTGAATATATTACTCCAAATAAAAATAATTTACTGATTTTAATATATACGTCCCGTGTTATTATTATTATTATTATTATTATCATTATTATTATTATTATTAAATGCTAAGCTACAACCCTAGTTGGAAAAGCAGGATGCTATAAGGCATATATGGGCTCCAACAGGGAAAAAATAGCCCAGTGAGGAAAGGAAATAATGAAATAAATAGAATAGTGTGCTTAAGTGTACCTTCAAGCAAGGGAACCCCGTCTTGGATTAGAGTTCTCTTGCTTGAGGGTACACTCAGGCACACTTCTATCTTATTTCTTTTCCTCTTATTTTTTTTTTAATTTTTCATAGTTTATACATGAAATATCTGTTCTAATGTTGTTACTGTTCTTAAAGTATTTTATTTCAATTGTTCATTACTTCTCTTTTAGTTTATTTATTTCCTCTCCTCACTGGGCTATTTTTTCCTGATGAAGCCCCTGGGCTTATAGCATCCTGCTTTTCCTACTAGGGTTTTAGCTTAGCCAATAATAATAATAATAATAATAATAATAATAATAATAATAATAATAATAATCTGGTTAGTCAAAGTCCCAGTAGCACTCAAGTAGTAGTATCTCATCTAGTCATAGCATTTTACATTCCTGAAAATTCGTTGGTAATTAATTATATTAAATTTGAAGGCCATGCCATTCATTTACAATTGAAATCCAGTGTTTTATAGGTCACAATGAAAGGATAATATTGAAGCTGTAACGACAAATTTAATATTAATTGGATGAAATATGATATATTAAAGATATTCATAATATATCATTGTGATTTACGAAAGTATATGATAGATAAATGGTTTAAAACAAGGTCTATAGACCTTGGTTTAAAATACAGTTCCCTTCGTGGCTCGCAAGGCTGTTGGAACGGTCTCTTCGTGGCTCGCAAGGCTGTTGGAACGGTCTTTTCGTGGCTCGCAAGGCTGTTGGAACGGTCTTTTCGTGGCTCGCAAGGCTGTTGGAACGGTCTCTTCGTGGCTCGCAACGCTGTTGGAACGTTGACAAAAATGTAAACAAAGTCACGTGACCTAATATGTGTGGTGGTATTGCGCGGCAAGTTTCGTTCAAGAAAACAGTGTCTCTCCTGCTACATTTAGCTTATTGTAAGTATTTTCACGCGATTAGTTGTTTTTAAACATCCAATGGATAAACTAACATCTCGATGTACTGTCTAAGACGTACTATTTGGTATTTGCTGGCAAAGACAAGACTAATCAAGAATCAGTCTCTTGGTAAGTTGGTACGCCATTGTCTACAATTGTGATTTTTAAAGGTGGCTGTTGTATTTCTACCTATGGCTGGTGTAAGCTAAGGCCATCTATGGCCATTATAAATGTAATTACTCGGCTGTGTATAGATAATTACTTTGCGTAACTCGACTGGCCAACATGGCCACCTGTCATCTGTCTGCCGACCCTACCGTAGATTTAAACAGCTCATGCTATGGCCTCGATTATATTTATGAAGTAGGAGAAACTGTTTTAAAGTAGATTTATTCAATCTACGTCATTTTTATATGAAAAGCAACCTTAGTGACTTATTTTTCGTAATTGTAGTAGCAGTTTATTGTAGTCTTGGTATTGGCCTTACTTTAGGTAACCAAATTGTGATTTTGAATGGGTTACGGACAGTAAAGGTTTAAAGGCCGCTCGTGAATGGCAGAGGCAAGGGACAGTGATAATGTCCTAGACTAAAGACTGACCATATATACTTATGAACTGCGCCCAAGGTGGGACGAAGGAGGGCCAGGCAATGTCTGCTGATGACATAGCAATTAAACCTATAGACTCCCCCCAATCCCCCATCCTTAGCTCACAAGTATGGTGAGGTTGCAGCGACTAAAGGAACTAACGAGTTTGAGCGGGATGCAAACCCCAGTCTGGCATTCACCAGTCAGGGACTTACTCCATCGGCCACCACAACCCTAAGCCTGTGGTAATTACCTAAACAGTTTATTGATGAATTTTACCTTTAGTATTTACCTTTAGTGTGGTCATATGGTACCTGAATAGGGTAATTTGACTAATACCAAAGCTTAACTTGGTATAGGGGGGGCAAAGCCTACCCAGGAAATAAGTTGGGATTACCCTATATTGGTTAGGTGGATGAGGTTATTATAGGTTTTGCTTCCCTGTACTTTACTTGTTATTGTGGATTCCATGCTATTTCTTTATCCCTAAACCAGCCATAGTTTAAGCTGCAAATTTACCCTCATTCCTTATCTGCCCCTACTTTTAAGTCTTCTGCCGTATCCCTACTCCTATTTCCTTCATTCTTGCTCTCCATTCTCTTCGGGTTCAGGGACGAGGCATAGCCTCTACAATAGCTCGTACTATAATCTAACTATTTTGAGTTTACTTTCTTTTATGCTGCTTTATTTCCTTCATTCTTGCTCTCCATTCTTTTCGGGTTCAGGGACAAGGCATAGCCTCTACATTAGCTCGTACTATAATCTAACTATTTTGAGTTTACTTTCTTTTATGCTGCTTTGTCATTTTCTCTACATCGGGTATAATATTCATTTTGTATTTTCTAAATTTGTTTCACTTGATAAAAATGAACCTATTATTTATTTAGGTCTTCCTCTTAGGGTTGCGGAAGCTCGGTTATTTCATTCCTTTTATATATTCCTGGCAAAAAACAAATAATGGTTTAAATGACCTTCAATTCTCATTGCTAGACTATAGAGGCCAAATTTTGTGAATATGACCCCTGCAATGTCATTCCCGATACAAACGTTGTCTCTTGCGTGATAACGCAGGGTAACCAGACGTCCCATATTAGACGTTATTGTACCATATTTATGAAATTTGTCCTTTGTCCCATATCAACCATCTTTGGGTCCCGTATTTTAAAGATCTGAAAAAATATTTATTTTAGTGAAATTTTAAAAAATATTTCTATAAGGATTATGGAAAGGCTTTCATCATAAAGTAATATCCTTTAAAACTGCAAAACATGCTTGATTGCAATATTCTGATGCCTCAATATATGTAATGAATGTAGCCAAGTCTCTGCTTGTGTAACTTTACGAAAGTTGTGTGTTGTGTGTGTATGTTGTTCAACTACCTCTCCAATTTAAGTATCCCTTATTTCAGTTTTCTAAGTCTGGCCACCCTGGAGGACACAGGTAGCTAATGTAGGCTTAATACTCCATAGTATGTACATGGAGTTCTAGGTTTTGATTCCAAAGGTTGCTGATAAGAACTTGAAATATTGACCAGAATGTCTCCTTTGTAGTTAATTACCTCTGCCAACAAAGTTGGAAGGAGGTTATGTTTTACCCCCTGTTTATGTGTTTGTGAACAATTCCCTGGCTACAATTTTAATCGTAGAGTAATGAAACTTGCAGGGATTACCTGTTACGTGAAAAGCTGGAAAGGGTTAAATTTTCTAAGGTCAAGGTTACAATCAAGCAAAATTTCCAATTCACGTAATCAGCCATAGGTGTTTGTGGGTTGTTTGTTTGGTGGTTTGAAGTGTCGGTCGTGTGTGGTGGTGGTGGAGAGGTGAGGCCGGGGGTTGGAGAGCGGGTGGTCACTGATTAGCGTGGATCAAGGTGTCACAGTGGGAGCGCTCCCGGGACAGGTCGACCAGCAATATACTGTGAGTATACCCTCAATCAATGGTAGCAGAGCAACGTTCGACCACGGGATGGCCTGATGAAAAAATTCGGAGTGCTTTATTTTTAGCTGCGTTTTCTGTGGAGGATTGTTTCATAAAGTGGACCATTGTGCGAATAGTGTACTGTATAGCCTAATTATTTAAAGTGTGGATATTGAGTTTTTTGGTGCTAGCCTTATAGACCTGAGCTGGTTGCATTGGTGTTGATTTCATGGTTGAGGTTGGGCTGGGCTGGGTTGGGTCTAATTGTGTTGTTGTATTGTGGGGTTGTTTGCTGTAGTGTTAAGGTGTTAAGTGAACAGATTTGTTGTGATTTAGGTGACTTAGGCTTAACTGTATTATTGTGTTGAGATGGCGACTGGTAAAATTCCACTTCCACAATTTAGGAGAGATAAAAATTATTCTCTGTTTAAGAAAGAAGTAGAGGCTTGGCAAGTGGTAACAGATGTTAAAGAGGAGAAACGGGGTACAGTGAACCCTCGCTACTTCGCGGTTCGACCATCGCGGATTCACCACTTCGCGGATTTTTTCCATAACCCATATATATACAGTAATATATATATATATATATATATGTATGCATGTATTTATGTATATATGTATGTATGTATATATGTAGGTATGTATGTGTATATATATATATATATATATATATTATATATATATATATATATATATATCTAAAGTAGGAAGATGTGATGTAGTTCTAAGGGAAAAGTATGGGAAATATGTCTGGGTAATAAGCAAAGCTCTACCTCCAGTTTGTTTCTTCATTGTGATCAGAGATAAATGTAAACAAAACATTGGTTGCCATTTTTTATCCTGCTTTTTAGCGTGTTTAGGAAACGCATGATATAAAATTGCCTTTAATATTTGTGCCTGTTTTAGTTTAGGGTACTGTAGTACATGCATTAAGTGTTCTGTACTATAAAGGGTAGTTTGTTAATAGTACTACGTACAAGGGAAGGTTTTAAAAGTCTGAATATACATGTTGAATAAAGAGGTAAATATGGTGTCACTACTTCGCGGATTTTCACCTATCGCGGCCGCGTCTGGAACCTATCTACCGCGATAAACGAGGGTTCACTGTATTGTGTTGGCTTTGAGTTTGCCCAAGACTGATGATTTTGATTTGAGGGAGAAAGTTTTTGAGAATCTAAGCTTGGATACGCTAAAGGGTGTTGATGGTGTTAGGGATTTGATTACATTTCTAGATGAACAGTTTGGGAAGGATGAGTTGGAGGATAATTTGCAAAAGTTTGAAGATTTCAAGGACTATTGCAGAGGTTCTAGTGAGGATATTGGTCAATTTATCACTGATTAGTACAATCGAATTAAAACTGACACTCTTAAATTGCCATCTGAAATTCTTGCATTCAAATTGCTGAGGAAGGCAAGGTTGAATAAAGCAGAGAAATTGCTAGTCATCTCTGGTATGAATTATCAAGAGAAAAGCACATTGTATGAGCAGGCCAAGAGATCTCTAAAAAGATTCATAGGAGAGGGAATATGTGGAGGGAATTGGCTTAGCCAGGATTCGGAGGTTATTAAGTTAGAACCGACCTATATAGCTTCTGAACAAAGGAATTTTAGACCATGGCATGGTGACACAAAGACTGGGCGTGGCAGGGGTGTAAGTAGATACTCTGGTTTTGGCAAGTGTGGGGAGAAGCCTGTGAACCCAACTGGACCAGATGGTCGACCTTTAACTTGCAAAAGTTGCTGTTCTTTTAGACATTTTGTGAAAGACTGCCCAGATAGTTGGGAAAGATTAAACCGTGTACACATAACTAGTCAGGGTGAAGGGTCTGATGAAGTTAGTAATGAGTGTGGAGTAGATGCTAGTGCTGATGAGAGTATAGTGTTATTCACGGGATTTGATAAGTCCGAGATTACAAGATTTGGGATTGAGGCTGGTAGCTGTGCTGTTTTAGACAGTGCATGTTCAAGTACCGTTTGTGGTAAAACATGGCTTCAGGGTTATTTGAGTACATTGAGTGAGGATGATAGGTTGTTAGTCGAGACCACAGATAGTAATAGGGTGTTCAAATTTGGAGGGGGTACTCAGTTGAAGTCTCTTGGGGAGTGTAGTCTACCGGCTTCCTTAGTTGGGAATAAGGTAACAATTAAAACTGACATAGTTGATACTGACATTCCTTTGTTGCTATCAAGGCAGGCTATGAAAACTGCCAAGGTAAAGATGGATATCGAAAACGACTCTGCGGAGATTTTAGGCAAACCAGTAGTTTTGAATATTACTTCTTGTGGACATTATTGTATTCCTCTTGATAATGATGTCAATGTTGAGTATGTAAACTCGGTAAAACTTGATGAGCTTTCAGATTCTGAAAGATTAAAGACCCTATTAAAGTTGCATAGACAGTTTGCTCACCCGAGGCAGAGCAAGCTGGAAGCTTTGTTGAGGGATGCGGGGATCTGGCGGGAACAGTATGCCTGTGATTTGGAGAGAATTGAGAATAACTGTGTTTTGTGTAAGCAATTTAAGAGAACTCCACCGAGACCAGTGGTTGGTTTGCCCATGGCAAAAAAATTTAATCAGGTTGTTGCTATGGATTTGAAACATTGGCAGGAGGGAAAATGGATTCTTTATCTTATAGATATGTGGTCTCGATACACACAGTCAGCTTTCATAGATAGTAAGAAAACCACTAATGTGATTGATCAGATAATGAAACTTTGGGTGGGAACTTTTGGGGTTATGGAGGGGGTATTGCATGATAATGGTGGGGAATTCAGTTCAGATGAGATGAGGGATGTAGCTTCAGTTTTAGATGTAAGGATTAACACAACAGCTGCGGAAAGTCCGTTTCAGAATGGGTTGTGTGAGCGAATACATGCAGTCACTGACATGATGCTTGTTAAATTGAAAGTTCAATATCCTCGAACTCCTATAGATGTGTTGTTGAAGTGGTCAAATGTGGCAAGAAATTCCCTCCAGATGTAGAATGGCTTTAGCAGTCACCAGTTGGTATTTGGGGAAAATCCTAACCTTCCAAACATTATGACTGATAAGGTTCCTGCATTGGAGGGCAAGACCACCAGTGAGGTTTTTGCAAGACATCTTAGTGCTCTGCATTCATCTAGGCAGGCCTTTATACAGACAGAAGCTGAGGAGAGAGTGAGGAGGGGTCTGAGGAGTAAGGTTAGGGTGGCAGAGCAAATTTTCCAGCCTGGTGATTGTGTGTTTTATAAACGGGAGGGTCATGATCGTTGGCTTGGGCCTGGGAAGGTGATTTGTCAGGATGGTAGGTTGATCTTTGTAAGGCATGGGGGTGCAGTTGTTAGAGTATCACCAAATAGACTTATTAAGCAGGGGTTGGAGTTCAGTGGGGAATTTAAATCTGATGGTGCTGGGAACTTAAGTAATAAAGCTGGGGGGTTAGATGGTGATGTTGATGTGGAGTGGGACTTGACATCGTCTGCTCAGTCAGATTTGAGGGAAGCCCGATACTACTGATAATGGGGTTGAAGGCAGTGAGGTGCAGTTAGAGGTACCAGTTGGAGCAGAAAACGAAAGTGAGAATCGTTCAGTTCCTAAGATTAGACTTCGAAGGCAAGAGAATGATTGTTGGAAAATATATGCTAAAACTCTTACTAAAACCGAACAGAACACGTCGGAGTGTCAGGAAGCAAAGCAAGCAGAGTTGAAAAGACTATGTGACTTTGGCACTTATGAGGAGGTACCTTTTTGGGGTCAGAAGTGTATTTCAACCAGGTGGGTTCTGACTAGGAAGGATTCTGGGATAAAAGCACGTTTGGTGGCGAGGGGTTTTGAGGAAGAAAGTACTTTTCAGAGCGATTCCCCAACAGTGGGTAAGAGTGCCATCAGATTATTTTTGGCAGTGGTAGCTAGTTTGGGGTGGAAAATAAGAACTACGGATATTAAATACGCTTTTCTTCAGGGAAGGGACCTTGAGAGGGATGTATACATTCATCCTCCTTGTGAGGTGAGAGTGGAGGGTGTGGTGTGGAAACTAAAAAAGTGCCTCTATGGTTTGGGAGATGCTTCCAGACAATTTTATTTGAGTGTTAGGGAGGAGATGCAAAGATTAGGATGTCAACAGTGTGTTATTGAGCCAAGTTTATTTTACAAATTGTCTGGAAAGGGAAAACTTGAAAGCATTTTGGTTACTCACATAGATGATTTTTTGCATGCGGGTACGAGTGTTTTTAGGGAGGAAGTTATGGAACCATTGAGAGAGAGGTTTCTTGCCGGTAAGGTTGAGGGTGGTAATTTTTCTTATGTGGGTTTTAGAATACAGTAGTGCAAAGTAAACAGGGTATTTTGCTTGATCAAAGTAGTTATGTAGATAGTGTGGAGATGGAACAATTAGATCAAGAAAGACTTTCGCAAAGGGGTGCGGAACTTTCAGCACTTGAGAAGACAAGTTATCGGTCTATTGTAGGTGCAATCAATTGGATTGTGTTGGGTTCAAGCCCTGATGTGGCTTTCGATATGGTGGAGCTTTCAACTAGAGTAAATCATGCAACCGTGGAGGATTTAGTTAAGGCTAGAAAGGTTTTGAGAAGACTACAAGAGAGTGAGTCTTATATTCTGTTCCCATGCATAGATAATCCTTGGTCTTTGTATGTTTTTACTGATGCATCATTGGCTAATTTACCTGATGGGGTTAGTAGTTCTTTGGGTATTGTTATTTTTATTACTGATGGGAATAGATAAAGCCCTCTTACCTGGTATGCAAATAAGATAAAGAGGGTAGTTAGATCGACCTTGGCGGCTGAGACTTTAGCATTGTTGGAAGGATTGGAGGAGGCACTTTACCTTAGATCAATGTTAATGAAAATTGACACCAGTGCTGTAGTTCCTGTTGTCGGTTATGTGGATAATAAGAGTTTGGTGGAGGCTATTTATTCTACTAGACTGGTAAGTGATAGAAGATTGAGAATTGATCTTGGGGCAATAAAGGAGATGTTAAAAAATGACGTAAAACAAGTCAAATGGTTACCAGGATCATCCCAGCTTGCTAATTGCCTGACAAAAAGGGGGGTATCAGGTGATCAGTTGCTTACTGTATTTCGTACAGGTCGCTTTGGGAATATTGAGATCTAAATGTTGTTGCTTGGTTGAGTGTTGTCTTGTTGGTGTGTTCACTCACATATTTTATGATTGATGGATCTTTATTTTAGATG
Organism: Palaemon carinicauda; assembly: GCF_036898095.1. Taxonomy (NCBI): domain Eukaryota; kingdom Metazoa; phylum Arthropoda; class Malacostraca; order Decapoda; family Palaemonidae; genus Palaemon; species Palaemon carinicauda. The sequence continues at coordinate 93,737,557 of NC_090754.1, read as the reverse complement.
TCTTGTGTGAACAAGAAAGTCTAGGTTTTAAACGTGGCTGATTTTCAGTCTTGAAATTTTATGGAATTGTAGCTATAAAGGTTTTGGTTTTAGATATTGCTAGTTTTGAGTGACCTTTTTAATATGGCATTGTATGTTTTATTGGAAGAAAAGAAAAGAGAGAGGGGAATGTTTGTGGGTTGTTTGTTTGGTGGTTTGAAGTGTCGGTCGTGTGTGGTGGTAGTGGAGAGGTGAGGCCGGGGGTTGGAGAGCGGGTGGTCACTGATTAGCGTGGATCAAGGTGTCACAGTGGGAGCGCTCCCGGGACAGGTCGACCAGCAATATACTGTGAGTATACCCTCAATCAATAGGTTTGCACATCGTGGTCACAGGGACTTCAAACTTGGCTCATATTTGAGCGTACAAAAATCCACACCAATAATACATGTTAGGGTCGAGGAATAAGCTCCCATGGCGGAGGTAAGCGCTCTACTGAGTGCCCCTCCAGTATTTATTAGTTTTTGCCCAGAGATCTTGTAATGTAGTTGCTACTGGGGGGGAGAGAGGCGTGCAGCAAATCAAAACAGAATAGCGTGGAGGAGTTATCCGAGAATGATTCATGTGACTCGTGCAGTGAGTTTTTGTCAAAGGTCAGTGACCATGTTTTGTTCCGTAACTGAAATACAAACCACGCTATTTACATGGGGTAATTACTTCGGCGTAGCTGAATGACGAGCCACAAAGTTTTAACGAGGGTTTCCTACCCCACCGCTAGTTAGCTGGGGGTTAGGGAGGGGTAGCTAGCTACCCCTCCCCCCTCACACACACCGGTGAATAGCTCACTTTACTTTTGGCTCGGAGAGACGACAGACCTGTCAGCACTCTCCTCTTTGTTGACTTTTCAGTGTGTGTGTGAAGTTGGCCTCTATTACTCGTCATGCATACGTGCCCTGGACTTCCCGGCCGCCCTTGTGGGACCTTTATGTCGGCCGTGGACACGGATCCTCACTCCTTATGCCCTCAGTGTAGGGGCCAACGGTGTGATAGGTCCAACGTGTGTATTAAGTGTTGGGAGTGGTTTACCTCCCAGTGGGAGAGGTTTGCCCGGCGACGTAAGAAGAAGGCTAAAAGGGATCTTTCTCCTTCGGAGGCTTCTCGGAAGAGAGAAAATCCCAGGTCTTCTTCTTCCGGCGCCCTTTCGAAACTCCTCCGAAGCTCCCGCTCGAGCGGCCTCTTCCGAGAGGCTGGCGAGTGGTAGCGTAGACCTTAATGTTGTTGATGTCATTAACCGATCCCAGGGTGAGGGAGAGGTCGTTGCCTCCCATAGCGAGGCGGCTGCCCCTCCCCCCTCGGAGGAGGTAGTTGTATCTAATAATGATCTTTTTCAGCTTTGGGCTTCCTTGGGGCTGCAGGGTTCGCCCTCCAAGGAAGCCCTGTTTGACATGATCAAACGGGGTGCGGCCGCCGAACAATCGTCAACTTCAGCAGAGATAGATCCTCTGTCTGTGGTTGACGTTGTTGTGTCGGAAGCATCCCGTGGGTCTGGCCAAACGCCTGTTCCTGTGGCTGCGGTAGCGGAAGGCTCTGACTCCCCCTCCGAACATACTTCGAGGGAGGAGCTTAGTCCCACGGTCTCTCCTACCGGTGATACTCCCTCTCGGGGGAGTTCACTTATAGAGACTCCTCTTCGGAGGCCCATTGATGGTCAGCCTGCTGATCCCACGGCCCCTCGTGGGCGTATAAGGCGGAAGGCTCGTCCTCCCCTTCGCCTTAGAGGCCTTCCATCCCCCTTCAAAGGGGTTAAGAGGCGCCTCTTCGGCTCGTCGTCACCACAGTCCTCTGCGGAGGAGACGACTCGCCGTTCTCCTGTCCTGCCAGCTACCAACCTAGACCTCTCCGGGGATCCCCTTCGGAGGATGGTCATCCTTCGGGACAAGGTGACCTGTCACCCAGACCATCTACGTCTAAAGCTCCTGATGCGCTTTATGCGTCACCTGATCCTGCCTCTGCGCAATCTCCAGGTCCTTCGGGGCTGCAGGGACTTGAGCGCGAAACTGCGCCTCGCCCCTAAGCGCAAGGCACCACCTGCGCACCCGACTGCTGTTGCTCCTGTTGATCCTGACATAGCGCCTCGGTGCTCACCCTGAGGTGTTCGCGCCGCTGTTCCTGTCACGCGCCAGGGTTCCCCTGCGCGCCCACGCAAGCGCCCAACTGCGCAGACGCGCCCTGCTCTTGATATAGCGCCGCCGCACTCACCTGCGCACACGAGGCCAGTTCCTGATACGGCGCCTATGCGTCCACCGGTGCCCCAGCGGTCACCTGCGCCCTCCTGCGCCCTCCAGCGCCTCGGCGCCCCCCAGTTCCTGTTTCATCGCGCGCGGTCCAGGAAGTTCCTGAGTTGGCGCACAGGCACCCACAGGTTCCTGCAGACTCATCGCGCCTCTCGGGGGATAAGCGCGACACGCGCGGTTCCAGTTCCAGCGCTCACGCGCACACCAATGTGCGGGACCCATCGCGCCCACCTAGGGAGATTCGCGATACGCGTCCGCGCGCAGTTCCTGCACCAGCGCCCACGCGCTCACCAACGCGACCACGTGTTACTGCAGCTCAGGGAGTCGCCCCAGAGGCTCCCAAGTTAGCGCACGGGCGCTCACGGCCGCCTCTGGGCTCTCCCTCCAGACCGCACGAGCTTGCTACTGATACGATCGCGCCCTGTTCCTGCTACGCGCCCCGTTCTTGTAATTAAGACAACTTAGGTTGCCCAATGAACTCCAGAGCGCCTTCACGCGGCTCGCCCCGCGCGGCCTCCGCAGCAGCGCACCCCGGTGCGACCACACCCTGATGCGCGCCCACGATCGCCAGCGCGACCATCGCTCCCACAGGCGAGTCTGTCGGTCTTACCGGACTGGCGCCAACCCTCTCGCCCCCAGGCCGCTTGCGACCCTGCTCCAGCACTAACGCGCCCTCAACCGGTTCTTCCGGACACTCGCTCAGGCGCCCCCGTTATCTCGCGCTCTTCGGGGCCGCGCTAGGTCGCTGCGCGCCCGCTCATTCGGCCTCCTCCTGTTCCAGCTCCTGATTGCCGCACGCCTACGCGCTCTCATGATCATGTTCCCGCTCCAGCTGCTGCGCACCATCGCTCCTGAACACCCACCTGAACACCCACCTGAACACCCACCTGCGCTCCCTCGCGCCCGCCCCCGCGGGTGCGCGCGAGTTTCCAGCATTGCGCCATCCATCCACGCGCGACCCTGATCTGGGCCCGATACGCGAGCCCCAGCGCGATCGCCGCCAGGCGGACCCTTCCTTGTCGCGCTCCCCTCCCCACAAGCGCAGACCAGCGCGCTCGCCAGAGGGGGAGCGTTCCCCGGACAGGTCTAGGGATTCTTCTCTTTCAGCCCTGCAGGCGAACCCTCGTTTGTCGACTCCTCTTAGGGATCCCTCGATCCCCTTCCCTCCAGAGGGAGTGTCAGACAGCAGCCCTGGTTCGGCACCTTACTCGGAGCTCTTGTGCAGGCGGTTAAGCCAGCCCTCTCTGATTCGGGTTGCGAACCAGCGGCAGCTCCCTCCCCCCTGAAGAGGAGGAGAGGAGTCTCTCCCGTGGTTCCTCCTCCGAGGCCTATTCTGTCCCCGCGCAGATCCTTACGCAAGGCTCCTACTCCCCCTCAGACCTTCTCGCCCTCCCCTGCGGGAGGATTACCCCTCCTCAGGAGAGTCGGACGAGCAGGAATACTCCCCCATCGCACCAATGGAGGAGGTTCCTCCTCTTCCCGAGAGGTCTTCTCATCCAGAGGTGCCTTCTTAACGAGAGAATGCCTTGATGAAGTCATCGGGCTTCAGCACGGCATATCATTCCCGTGCTGTAGGTTTGTGACGGGCAAGAGGGGTCTCGAACTGGAAAATTTCTTTTCTCAGTTTGACTCTAAATTTCTCTCATTCTTTTTCTATTACTTCTTATTGCTTATTCCTCCTTCATAATTATCAGCTGTCTCCAACCTTGCTGTCAAAACTCTCTTACCCATTTCACTGTCCAGGTTTTTTAGAGGAGACATTGTATCCAGGATCGGTTTTTATTTAAAAATCAATTGTGGGAGCTGTGGTGATCTTGCCAACTGCCCGAAAAGGTTTGGACACCTAGGAGTGTCAGTATTCCCATACTGGCACGCGGAACTATCTCGTAGGAAATTTGGCCTTCGGATTCCAGGGGTTGGCGATTTCATAGAGATAGGACTCTCGGCATTCTGTCCGATTTGCCTGCCACTATGATTAGAGTGGGGATGATTGTATTCTTGAAATGCTCTCAGTCCTATCAAGCGGGTTTGGCATACACTTGAGCCACTCTAATCATAGTGGTACCATCCCTTTGTGGTAGGGTAGGGAGTGGACATTTGGTAAGCAGCTTTCGCAGGTGTCATTGGTGGAGAAATTAATTCCAGGAAAGGCTAACGGTGTCTTCTTTGGAATTTCAGACATTCTTGATATTTTCTCTCCCTTAAACTTTATTTTTTTCCATTGTTTTTTTTTCATTGTTATTATGACCCCTTCCCTCCCCCCAAAAATAATTAATGAGTAAACTTAATGTTCCCCGTACCCCTGGATCAAATGGCGAACCCCAGACACCGTTGACGACTTCTGCTTGTTTAAGTAAGGAAAGCTCTGTTGACAACCTCGGCAATAAAAAGGATTCCTCCAACAATACTTCTCTGACCAGTGTAGTTAAAGACAATTTATCGGCACTGGTGGAAAATGATTCTTGTAATAACAGTAATACTTTACTCTCTGGTTCTGGCTCATTACCAGATCCAACAAAAAATCTGAAAATTCTCCTCTTAAAAAACATACCATTTGGTTGTAGCTATGACATAATTCATGAAGCCTTCTGTAGATTTGGGGCAATCAAAGAAATTTTATTGGAGCTTAGTGGTAGTAAAGGGTTTTGGGAAGCTTGGGTATCATTTTCAAGTTTTGAGATTGCTTTAGAAGCAAATAAAAATTTAGAGAGTATAAAAATTGACAATTGTTTGATTTCTGGGGCTCTATGTGATAAAGCACCAAGACACCTAGAGGTATATAAACCAGAAGAATGGATGGAAAAAGAAATAGAGCATAGACTTCCAGAAGTAAGAACCCCCAAGCCCCCAACATGGATAATTGCATCTGGGAAGATAGATGATTATAACTATTATAAGATAAGTAAATTTATACAAAAAAAGTTGGTTTAATCAAAAGTAAGGATATTAGCAGATACGGTAAGCAATCTGTTTTGATTAATGCAAAATCAGATACTCAAGCTCACATGCTTTGTGGCATGAAGATTGCAGAAATTGATCCTATTAAGGATATTAAACCACATATGAGCTTCTGCTATGGTAAAGGAGTAGTTTTTGATAAAGATCTATATGAATTTTCAGAACCAGAAATTCTGGACGTGTGCCCTGCTAATGTTTGGAAAGTAAGTAAGATCCCTCAAACAAGCATGGTAGTTTTAACATTTGAAACCCCTGTTATACCAGATTATATAATTATTGAGAATGAAAGAGTACATGTTCGAGAATATAAACCTAGGCCTTTACAATGCTTTAATTGTTTCAAGTACGGTCACCCTTCCCGGTACTGCAATAATACGAAGATCTGTATTAACTGTTCTTTGTTAGAACATGGCCAATGCAACAGAGATACAACCTGTGCAAACTGTAAAGATCATCATAAATCAAATGATAAAAGATGTAGAGAATACAAGAAAGAAGAAGCTGCAATCTTGAAAGCAAATGCTGAACATATAAGTGTAGGTTATGCAAAGTATTTACTCAATCGGCAACTTAATTTTGCTCGCGCGGTTAAGATGCCACCAAAAGATTATAATCCACTACCCCTTACTACCACAGGGGGACCAGTGGTAGCACCTGGCCCGTCAGGTGCATCTCCCTTAGTGGTAGTAGCCCAGCCATCTGGGTCAAGTGCTCAGCCTATAAAAGCCAGAGCACAAACCTCCAAAGAGGTCAATATGGTTTCCAATACACCAAAAGTAATGTCACCGATAGGAGCATCTCCCCTAGAGGTAGTAGCCCAGCCTTCTGAGTTAAGTGCTCGAACTGTTGAAGTTCTAGCACAATCCTCCAAGGAAGCCAATGTGGCTTCCACCACCTTAAATGTATTGTCTCAGGCAGAATCTCTACCTGATTTGATGGAGATTGGAAAACAAGATCTTCCAAAGAGGAAAAGGTCCCCATCATCCTCACTCAGGTAAGTGCCCTACTGCTCATGATCCTAAGGTTGACTTGTATAAAGATCCTAGAAAGAAAGAAAAGAAGAGTGGTGGCCTAGTAAAGCCTTTCATCTCCAGGCCTTACATGGCTTCATCTGAAAAGTCCCAAAAGACAAATGAGACGAAGAAAAATAATAACAAAAGATAATGTCTATCATCCAGTGGAATTGCAGAGGTCTAAGTAGTACTAGCATTGAGCAAATAAAAACTTTAACCAGGGACTCAGACACTAAGGTAATTTGTCTACAGGAAACCAAGATCAGTGACAAACCATTTAATCCTGGACTCAATTATCATTTTTGTAGATCCCCTCCTTTGCAAGCTGCAAGAGCTCAAGGTGGTACAGGTTTTATTATTCACAGATCTGTAAAATTTGAAACAATCCTACTCAATACACCACTACAGGCATGTGCAGTTAGAACTCATATCGGGAAAAAATTACTTTATGCTCGCTATATATTGAACCATCCTTAGAACTTTTCCTCTTAGATCATGCTGGCAATCCAAGAAGGCTTAGACTTTCTGACCTCCAAGACCTGATCAATCAGCTTTCTGCCCCTTTTATTTTAATGGGTGATTTTAATGCAAAGCATATTTTATGGGGTGGAAATATGTGCGATAGATGGGGTAATCTTGTTGAAGAATTAATCGACAACAATGATGTAATACTAATGAATGATGGTTCTCCAACTAGGTATGATGTATTCCACAACTCTACATCAGCCATTGATTTGTCAATCTGTTCCTCATCCATTCGATTGGACTACCTTTGGTCAGTGAATGAACACCTACATGGCAGTGGCCATTGGCCAATAATGTTAAATTATGTCCATAAGCTTCCTTCTCAGTGTCCACCAAAATGGAAGATAGACAAGGCAGACTGGACAGCTTATGAAAACTGTTCACACACCGATAAAGAGTATGATGAATTTACATCTCCAGTGCATGCCTATCAACATCTTGAAAATATTATTGATGATAATGCTAGCAAGTTATACCTAAAACATGCGGTTTACCTCATCGCTCTGTAGTTCCTTGGTGGAGTAAAGAATGTGCCGACGCAAGAAAAGTGACCCGAACTTGCTTCAGAAGATACTTGAGAACAAACTATGTAGCAGATAGAATAGCATACCTCAGAGCCTGTGCCAAACAAAAAAGAACTTTTAGAAAAGCAAAGAGAGCATCTTGGAAGAAATATATATCTAATATTAATACCAAAACTCCTTCAAAGGAAATATGGGACAAGATTAGAAAACTTCAAGGTAAATTCGTCCCTAAGCCTCTACCAATATTAAGGGAAAATAATAGATATATATCTGACCCCAAAGATGTAGCAGAGGTTCTTGCTAAGCACTTTGCCCATGTATCAAGTGCTGACAACTATTCCCCAGCATTTCAACAAATTAGAGCATCAACATCTGTTGTTCCTCCTGCTTCTTCAAATACTGAAGCTTTTAACCTGCCTTTTAGTATGGAGCAGATGCAAAATGCTATCTCTAGCTCTTCTTTAACTGCCCCAGGTGAGGATGGCATCCGGTATGAAATGATATCATATCTTCCAGTGGATACCAAGGAATTTTTATTGGATACCTTTAATGGACTATGGGCTTCCCATACATCTCCTGATTCCTGGCATACTTCAATTGTAATTCCAGGCCACAAGTCTGGTAAAGACCCAGAACTGCCATCTAGTAATAGGCCCATATCCTTGACCAGTTGCATATGCAAACTATTTGAGAGAATGATCAACAACAGACTTGTGTGGTATCTAGAATAAAAAAATCTTTTATCTAACAGGCAGTTTGGTTTTAGGAAGAACCGAAGTACTCTAGACCCTTTGCTGATGTTATCAAGGGAAATTTCAAATGCCTTTTCTAACCAAAACCAGGTGATGGGTGTCTTTTTTGACCTCGAAAAGGCATATGACACCACCTGGAGGGGTGGTATTTTAAAGCAATTGGCCTTGTGGGGTATAGGAGGACATATGTTCTCTTTTATTGAAGAATTTTTATCAAACCGCTCAATTAAAGTGAGAGTAGGGTCAGAACTATCTTCATCCTACATGCAAGAAGAAGGTGTCCCCCAAGGTAGCGTATTGAGTGTGACCTTGTTTGCTGTTGCTATTAATAGTTTCATGAGTCACATACCTCCTGGCATACAAGGATCACTATTTGTCGATGACTTTGCAATTTATTGTAGTGGATCATCTGCACTACAAGCATGCCAGAATCTTCAAATTGGAATAAATGCTGCTTCCGCATGGGCAAATTCTCGTGGATTCATGTTTTCTCCTCAGAAGACCAAAGCCATTCGCTTTACTCGTACTCGTAAAAGGGAAGAGATCCCCACCCTTTTCGTAAATGATTGCATTTTGCCATATGAGGATAATGTCAAGTTTCTTGGAGTCATTTTCGGCAAGAAAGTGACATTTGGTCCCCATATAAATGACCTATCTATCAGGGTTAAGAAGTCACTGAACATTCTGAAAGTGATATCGCATTTTGATTGGGGTGCTGATAGAACAACTTTGCTTAGAATTTATACATCTTTATGTCTGAGCAGGTTAGACTATGCATGCCAAATATATGGGTCAGGTACAAAGACTTTACTTGGAAAACTTGATATTGTTCACAATGCTGGGCTTCGCATCTGCACAGGTGCTTACAGAACATCTCCCATTGACAGTCTCTATGTTGATTCTGGCATACCTCCCCTTTCCATTCGCAGAGAGGAGTTGAGTTTGAGGTTTTTAGCTAGGTCCCTTGCTGTGAGAAACAATCCTAACTGTAAATATGTTAGGGCGCCTTTAGATCGGGCTCCTAACAGATCTAGAGTGCCTAAGCCTTTGGAAGTACAGCTGAAAAATGATGCTAGAGAAGTAAGCTTGTTAACAGCACAGATAGCAGAGGTAGGATATCCCAAGTCTCCTCCTTGGTGTAATCCACCTGTTAAAGTATGTTTTACGGCAGGAGGGAAAAATACCTTACCTAGTAGGGTAATGAAAAGTGAGTTTTTAACCCTGGATAGGTACGATGGGTCGTTCGCGACCCCGAGCGTCAAAAAAAAACAGGTTTTTCTCACGTGACTCACCCCCGTGACTGAATTTGTGGGTGATCGACCTGCAGGAGGTGTCTCCCCTACACGCTCTAGTAGTGTCCAGATGTGCATTGCTGTAGCTGTACTCCTTCCCCGATTTCTGAGACGCGTCGGGGTCGAGCGCGACCGAGTTTACCCTTCTAAGGTAATTTGCATAATTATCAAAGTTATTACGTATTATGAAATTGTCGTAGAATGGTGCAAATTGTATAGGTTATCAGTTGTGGAAAGTCTTGGTGGATTGTTTGGCTACCATGTGCATGATTTTTTTTTTAGTTAAAATGTCGTTCATCACCACGAGGACCATTTTACCGCGAGTGCCCCTTTTTCATTTTTTTGCCAAGTCATTTTTCCGTAAGATATTGCCAAATAGTGTCGTAAAACTTTTGCTTGTTTAGTGTTGGAAAGTGTGTCTAGATGATCTGGCTACCCATGCATGACTTTGTTTTTGTCAGATACGACGTAGTTATTGGTATATTGGGTATTTAACTGCGGTTACCAATTTCTGTTTTTTTTCAATATTTGTAAAAATTACTACGTAGTAAGGAATTGCCGTATATTATTCATTTTTTTTTTCATGTTTATGTGTTAGAAAGTGTGCCTTGATGGTTGGGCTAACACGTGCATGTCTTTTTTTTTATCTGAGATGCCGTATATTAGAATGTCGGGCATTTTACCGCGATTACCCCTTTTTCATTTTTTTTCATTTTTTTGCCAAGTCATTTTTCCGTAAGATATTGCGAAATAGTGTCGTAAAACTTATATTTTTTTAGTGTTGGAAAGTGTGTCTAGATGATCTGGCTACCCATGCGTGATTTTGTTTTTGTCAGATACGACGTAGTTATTGGTATATTGGGTATTTAACTGCGGTTGCCAATTTCTGTTTTTTTTTCAATATTTGTAAAAATTTACTACGTAGTAAGGAATTGCTGTATATTATTGATTTTTCTTTCATGTTTATGTGTTAGAAAGTGTGCCTTGATGGTTGGGCTAACACGTGCATGTCTTTTTTTTTATCCGAGATGCCGTATATTAGAATGTTGGGCATTTTTCCGCGAGTGCCCCTTTTTATTTGTTTTGCATTTTTTTGCTTAGTCATGTTACCGTAAGGAATTGGCAAGTAGTGTCGCAAAACTTATATTTTTATAGTGTTGGAAAGTGTTTCTAGATGATCTGGCTACCCATGCCTATTTTTTTTTTAGCCAGATATGGCGTATATATAAGTATGTGTTCGATTTTCCTGTGATTGCCATTTTTTCGTTTTTTCCCATTTCTTTCAAAATTACTACGTACTAAGGAACTATCACAGAGTAATGATTCATTTATATGTTTATTTGTCGGAAAATGTGACTTGATGGATTGCCTAGCACGTGGCTGAAATTTTTTTTTTCTGAAATGCCGTATATTAGAATGGCCATTTTTCCACGAGTGCCCCTTTTTATTTGTTTTGCATTTTTTTGCTTAGTCATATTACCGTAAGGAATTGGCAAGTAGTGTCGCAAAACTTATAATTTTATAGTGTTGGAAAGTGTTTCTAGATGATCTGGCTACCCATGCCTATCTTTTTTTTAGCCAGATATGGCGTATATATAGGTATGTGTTCGATTTTCCTGTGATTGCCATTTTTTCGTTTTTTCCCATTTCTTTCAAAATTACTACGTACTAAGGAACTATCACAGAGTAATGATTCATTTAGATGTTTATTTGTCGGAAAATGTGCCTTGATGGTTTGCCTAGCACGTGGCTGAATTTTTTTTTTCTGAAATGCCGTATATTAGAATGTTAGCCATTTTTCCGCGAGTGCCCCTTTTTATTTGTTTTGCATTTTTTCGCTTAGTCATGTTACCATAAGGAATTGGCAAGTAGTGTCGCAAAACTTATATTTTTATAGTGTTGGAAAGTGTTTCTAGATGATCTGGCTACCCATGCCTATTTTTTTTTTAGCCAGATATGGCGTATATATAGGTATGTGTTCAATTTTCCGGTGATTGCCATTTTTTCGTTTTTTCCCAATTCTTTCAAAATTACTACGTACTAAGGAACTATCACAGAGTAATGATTCCTCTAGATGTTTATTTGTCGGAAAATTTTGTTTACTTTTTTTTTGATTGAATATCATCTAATTTTTTTAGCTAAAATATATTGTTTTACATTTTTTTCTTTTTTCGATTTTATTTCCCTTCAAAAAATTTTTTTTGGGTCAGAATTTCAATTTTATAGTCGTAAAATAATCGAAAATTATCCAGCAACCCACCATACAATTTTTATGCATATCCAATAATAATTAGATTAGTAAATAACACCTTGAAATTGACATACCCTTCCTACATTTCAAGTGGCAGATTAGGGAGTCTGAGTCAGTGTGGTTGGCGGCCATTTTGTGGACATATCCGAAGCGTAAGCTGCCCTATCTATATATATTCTTGTTCCCTATAGAATTTGTGATATTTTGGTATATTTTTACCTGCATAAATATCATATTATATATTAAATATATGTATTTTTTTACGAAATTTCCAAGTACTCAAAAAATTACCTTTAGATATGGCCCCTGATATAAATGTAATTTACAAAATAATGAACATTTTTTTACATATTTCTATTTTAGGATAACATATGTTTATTCCCTAAAAAAATTAGCCACTTCCTATTTCATTTGGGTACCCAAAAAAATTCATGAAATTTGGACAAATTTTTTTGGCCAAAAAAAGTTACTCTTTTTTTCTCATTTCAGATCTTCACCTCCATGGGTCTGACTTCATCCAAAATACATCAAGATGTGTCCTAAACATTCAAGAATCAATTCCTAAAAGGATTTGTGTATATATGTATAAACTTTTTTTTTATGAATTTTTATGTCAGGTCTTTTTTTTTTTCTACTTAATTTTTTAAAATATTTATAATAAATAGTTTTTCTGCAGATGAGTAGTATTTATTTTTACAGTTGTTTTAAGCATTCATTGAAGTTTTTTTTGGCAAAAGAAAAAAGGAGGTTACTGCAAAAACTGATTTTTCAAGAATTTTTTTTGGCGTCGGGGTCGTTCGCGTCCGAGTATACCCTTAAAGGGGTGTCCGAGGAGCGTACCTATCCAGGGTTAAATCATGCTGCTCAACATCATTGGAAACATGTTTTTACAGATGGCTCCAAATCGGCTGCAGGAGTTGGAAGTGCAACTGTGGTGGAGAATATTGTTATTAGAAGGAAACTCCCATCCTCTTGTTCAATATTTACTGCTGAGCTGTACGCAATAATTCTCGCAGTCCAACATATTTTTAAAAATGGCAACCAAAATAGTTTTTATACAATTTTTATGGATTCCAATAGTGTTTTACTCTCATTAAAACAAATTATGCCTGGCCATCATCTAGTACAAGAGGTGCAGGACTGGTTAGTACTTCTGCAATCTAGGAAGAGTATCAGTGTTCACTTCTGTTGGGTCCCTGCCCATGTTGGGGTGGATGGAAATGAACAAGTAGATAAGGCAGCAAAGGAAGCTTCAGGGCTAAGTAATCCATCCCCCTTGAGTATTCCTTACAAAGATCTTAAAAGTGAGATTCATCTTTACTGTAAAAATAAGTGGCAAGCTCGATGGTCTGAACTGACCACCAATACAAAATTGAAACAAATCCACCCATTGGTGGATAAATGGTCATCTTGTAATTCTACAAGTAGGAGGGATACCATTATTTTAACTAGGCTGCGTATTGGCCATACACATGCAACGCACAATTATTTAATGAAGAGTGGGGAAGGGAGACAGGCCCCTCTTTGTAATACCTGTCTAGTGACAATGGATGTTAAACATATTTTAGTCGATTGTCCTGTTTCTAATCTTCAGAGGAGGACACATTTACTCCAGGACAAGCCTTTAAGAGATATACTGGGGGAAAACTGTAATACCCTGAACTTGAGAAAATTTATACAAAGTATTGGGTTATATTACGAGCTATAATTGATTTTATGAATTTATTTATTTATTTTACCCTTTTGATCCCTATTTATTTCACATCTAGATTTTATTGTATGAAAGTGTTGCGATTTGTATTAAAGGTTAAAATGATACTAAATGGTGTGAGTATACAGATATGATTGAATGATTTTCGTTATATAGCGCTGAATGGCCTTTGATGCCCCAGTGCTTGGCTTAATGCCTAAATCCTATATTCAATTCAATTCAACCTCTGGCGTGTAGCGTGTATGACTGTATGGTTAGTCTTAAGCCGTTTTTTTCACTAGCTAATGATTTTGGGTATCTTTTTGAAGATGCAAGAAGAGAAGCAAATAACTTAGCAGATAATTGGTTTTCATGTTAAATTTCTGGAGTGAGATTTTGAAGAATTTTCAGATTATGGATAAGTAAATCTCTGCAAAGTGAAAATGTGAACTTGAAAACATGTGCTTATTTGTATGTATTATTATTATTACTATCCAAGCTACAACCCTAGTTGGAAAAGCAAGATGCTATAAGCCCAGGGGCTCCAACAGGGAAAAATAGCCCAGTGATGAAAGGAAATAAGGAAATAAATAAATGAAGAGATCAAATTAACAATAAATCATTCTAAAATAAGTAACAACGTCAAAACAGACATGTCATATATAAACTATTAACAACATCAAAAACAAATATGTCATAAATAAACTATAAAAAGACTCATGTCCGCCTGGTCAACAAAAAAGCATTTGCTCCAACTTTGAACTTTTGAAGTTCTACTGTTTCAACCACCCGATTAGGAAGATCATTCCACTAGGGACCCAGCTATGCATTTCACTTGATAAATTTGAATGTTATGAAGCAACTGCTATGGAAATGCCACCAGATGTTGCTTACAAGGCAGCTAAAACTGGCACACTCATAAAAAAGAAGGTACGCAATCACGGAGATGCGCCTGATGTATATTTGGATGCCAGAGACAAATAACCACATATTACACAGTTTAAAGGTTTAAAGGTGGCTCATGAATGGCAGAGGCAAGGGGCAGTGACATTGCCCTAGCAATCAGGATGATGCCCTAGAGACTGACCGTATATGATCAGCGCCCAAGCTTCCTCTCCACCCAAGCTAGGACCAGGGAAGGCCAGGCAGTGGCTGCTGATGACTCAGCAGATTGACCTATAGGCTCACCCAAACCCAGATTGACCTATAGGCTCCCCCAAACCCCCCAATCTTAGCTCACAGGGATGGTAAGGTTGCAGACACTAATGGCACTAACGAGTCTGAGCGGGACTCGATCCCCCGATGGGCAAACACCAGGCAGAGACGTTGCCAATTAGGCCACAGCATATTTGAAACTCGGGTTAAAAAGAGAGAGATATAAAGACATATAACCAAACTTTTCTAATTGATGTACTATTACCACATAATGTCACTTTATCTAGCATTCTCAGTGCTATCTAAAGCGTATTGATGCTTATGCAGAGGATTTCAACAGTAGTTTCTCAGCTGAGCTTCAGCTGTTTTATTCATATGTGCGCTATAAATTCAGTTAACCCTTTTACCCCCAAAGGACGTACTGGTACGTTTCACAAAAGCCATCCCTTTACCCCCCATGGACGTACCGGTACGTCCTTGCAAAAAAATGCTATAAAAATATTTTTTTTCATATTTTTGATAATTTTTTGAGAAAATTCAGACATTTTCCATGAGAATGAGACCAACCTGACCTCTCTATGACAAAAATTAAGGCTGGTAGAGTAATTTAAAAAATATATACTGCAAAATGTGCTGGGAAAAAAATAACCCCCTGGGGGTTAAGGGTTGGAAATCTCCAAATAGCCTGGGGGTAAAAGGGTTAAACAAAAAATGTAGAAACAAAATTCCGTCATGCTGAACTTTATCAAAGGGATTTTGACGAAGGGAAAATCTATTTTTGGGTTCGAGCCCTGTCGTCCTGATGGAAGTTCCTTCTGGCACCCCCCGGAAACGACTATCCGAAGATATCGCGTATAATCAGGGACGTATCCTAAGATTACCATAGATATCTGCACCCCAAACAGACCTTACCCGGTCTAATCCACAAAGGGGAAGGATAAATAACGAGCTGTTACACATCCTATCACCTTCGAGTGCCCCTATGCGTTCCTGCTTCTCATTCCTTCGAACACAGCTGATAGCTAGAAGGTAACACAGAGTGTGCTTTTCCAAATGTAGACATTGGCTTTCGTATATTTTTAACATCAGTGGTCACAAACTTTTCAGCTGAAAGCTCATTTTCTCATTTGAAGCATTAAAAATCCCATCAGAACAACTGGATGCTTTATCTCTTTTGAATATAAAAGCAGATGTGTTACGTTGGATCAGTTTTGAGGATCTGTTAACCTTTTTACCTCCAGGCTATTTGGAACTTTCCAACCCTTAACCCCCAGGGATTATTTTTTTTCAAGCACATTTTGCAGAATATTTTTTTTTAAATTTCTCTAACAGCCTTAATTTTTGTCATAGAGAGGTCAGGTTGGTCTCATTCTCTTGGAAAATGCCTGAATTTTTTCAAAATATTATCAGAAATATAAAAAAAATAATTTTTATAGCATTTTTTAGCAAGGACGTACCGGTACGTCCATGGGGGTAAAGGGATGGGTTTTGTGAAACGTACCAGTACGTCCTTTGGGGGTAAAAGGGTTAAGCTATTTTCACAGTGAGATCTGTTGCATATTCATATATTGTTTTCTTTAGAGTGAAATTCCGATTTATTCCCTTATCAAGGCTAATGGTGTTTTGTTTCAATTCCAGCATCATATGAAGATGAGCGCTAGAACAGCAGCCTGGCAAGTCCGACCCCCCACGTGACGCCCAACCACACATCTATCTGGGATTGGACCTGCTGCCATGCAAAGGCTAGAAAACCTCTCCACCCATTACCGTGTATAGTGAGTATCATATTCATTTAGACCAGTGATTCTTAAACTGGGGGGCGCGTCCCCTTAGGGGGGCGCCAGGAGCTTTCAAGGGGGGCGCAAGTAGTTAAAATAGTAACAATGAAAATAAAAATGTAGTAATTATGATGGCTTTTGTTTTACAATACTACATAAATATGGATAAATCAATTACTAAG
Source organism: Palaemon carinicauda (assembly GCF_036898095.1). NCBI lineage: Eukaryota > Metazoa > Arthropoda > Malacostraca > Decapoda > Palaemonidae > Palaemon > Palaemon carinicauda. The sequence goes on along the minus strand of NC_090754.1, from coordinate 93,721,167 downwards.
GAGGATATGTAATATTTTTTGATGTGGTCATGATCCATGAATGATTGTATTAAGAGTAAAAATTATGTTTATTTTTGCAGTAATTTGTATTTTTTCCAGTATTTTCTATCAATGTGATAACTGTAATCTGTATAATGCTAAAACAGTTTGAAAAAAGTTTATGATAAAATTTTGTTTCATCATAATATATTTATTTTACCCATTTTCTATGAACAATGTTTATTTTATTGAAATAATACTTTCTACTTGGGCAGAAATTTCAAGGGTGGGGGAGAGGGGTCATGGGATCTATGCTTAATGCAGAAGGAGGGCGCAAGGCAAAAAAGTTTAAGAACCACTGATTTAGACCTTCACTGTGGGTGGGCTTGTGAAGAAGGGTTTAGGACTAGCACTCCCATTCTCCCTATGTCTTTTTCAATCTCAAGTTAAAAATATCTCATCAGGGTATGAAAGAATTAATTATTCTTCAAGGGTTAGAGGAAAGAATTAGTAAAATCTGTGGTTTCATTGATATAAAGGCCTTTATTTGGAATTATCAATGTAGTCTGAGTGTCTATCCTCAACTCCTTGAACAGCCTGATAGATTTCTACTCCCTTCACAGCACCATTGAATACTCTTAAAGTCCAGAAATTTCCATTCAGCAAGGTCGTGAATAATAAGCTGAATAATATAAACAAAAAAGGTCAAGGCCCCCTCCAAAATCTCAAAACTCATAGATCTGGTACTTAACTTAGATGTAGTGACAGTGGAGTCGGACATCTTGAGGTAAAACCAGAGAAAAACCAGCGAAATACACACACCAGACAAAAAACGGTTATTAAACTGCGTGCTAATAAAGGAGTGTCGTCACTGGCGTGGGTTGACTAGTAGCAGTACGAGGTTGAACGGCACCTCGCTGTTCGGGGATTTTGACAGGAGATATCTAAATGGTGCGAGGCCTCTGGTTGTGATTTATCACGCCCCAGTATTATATCGACACCTTATACAGGTGAGCGAGCTGGGTTCAACCTGGCATTCCCATGCAATTTTTTCTCTGGAAATATATAGCAGTTATATACCTTAGAAATGGTGCTTAAGGAGCATTTCACTGGGCGACACGGGTCTCTCGCCTAGAAATAGATTTTTCCTTCGTCAAAATCCCTTTTTTTCCCTCTATTGTTTGTGTGATAATTTTGCAAAATATTCAAAATTGTTTGTCAATTGAAAGTAAACTACTTCAGCTACTGTATATTATAGAAAAAAAGTTGAGAATACATCTTTAATAGAATTTAAGTAAGGTGTTCCAAATAAGGTCCTGGTGCTAGTAGTAATATATAGTTTTCTGTTTTTTTCTCTGTCAGATTTTTTCCATAAATTTAATTCTATTTTCCTCCCAGCATATTTTTTCCATAAATTTAATTCTATTTTTCTCCCAGCATTTTTTTTCCATCTTATAACTTTTAGGTATTCTTTGTCAAACATTTTAACCCTTTTACCCCCAGGCTCTTTGGAAATTTCCAACCCTTAACCGCCAGGGGGTTATTTTTTTCCCAGCACATTTTGCAGTATATTTTTTTTTTTAAATTGCTCTAACAGCCTTAATTTTTGTCATAGAGAGGTCAGGTTGGTCTCATTCTCTTGGAAAATGCCTGAATTTTTTCAAAAAATTATCAACAATATGAAAAATTTTTTTTTTATAGCATTTTTTTGCAAGGACGTACCGGTACGTCCATGGGGGTAAAGGGATGGGTTTTGTGAAACGTACCAGTACGTCTTTTGGGGGTAAAAGGATTAAGTAATCCTATATTGTTGCAAATACCAGCCATATTGCAATGACTGTTTGGTACCCTTGACAGTGAGGCATTTGTTGATGGAATGCCGCTCTTCAAAGGAAACATATGCATTATCTATTTGAGGCTCAGGATAAAGATGACAGGTTCATCTTTGCCAAAATTCATAGACGTGTCATACTTTGCTAGCGGTATTTTTAGATTTATTTCAGAAGCAGGTCATCTGAAAGTCATTAACCATTTTACCCCCAAAGGACGTACAGGTACGTTTCAGAAAACCCATCCCTTTACCCCCATGGATGTACCGGTACGTCCTTGCAAAAAAATGCTTTAAAATTTTTTTTTTTTCATTTTTTTGATAATTTTTTGAGAAAATTTAGGCATTTTCTAAGAGAATGAGACCAACCTGACCTCTCTATGACAAAAATTAAGGCTGTTAGAGCAATTTAAAAAAGATATACTGCAAAATGTGCTGGGAAAAAAATAACCCCCTGGGGGTTAAGGGTTGGAAATTTCCAAAGAGCCTGGGGTAAAAGGGTTAACTTTTCATAATGACATCTTCACTTTTATTGTTTTATAGGTAGTAGGTTAACCAGGGCACATGTCATCTGTTGAGACACTACCGCTAGAGAGTTATGGGGGTCCTTGGACTGGCCAGACAGTACTATATTGGATCGTTCTCTCTGGTTACTGTTCACCATTTCTTTGCCCACACATACACCGAATAGTCCGGCATATTCTTAACTACTGCACTGTAATTGTTCAGTGGCTACTTTCCTCTTGGTAAGGGTAGAAGGGACTCTTTAGCTATGGTAAGCAGCTCTTCTAGGAGAAGGACACTCCAAAATCAAACCATTGTTCTCTAGTCTTGGGTAGTGCCATAGCCTCTGTACCATGGTCTTCCACTGTCTTGAGTTAGAGTTCTCTTGCTTGAGGATACACTCGGGCACACTATTTTATGTAATTTCTCTTCCTCTTGTTTTGTTGAATTTTTTATAGTTTACATAAGAAATTTTCAATATTAAACTTACCCGATAATCATGTAGCTGTCAACTCCGTTGCCCGACAGAATTCTATGGAGGGATACGCCAGCTATCACAATACTAGAAGGGGGTGTATTTACCAGCGCCACCTGTGGCCAGGTACTCAAGTACTTCTTGTTGACACCTCCTCAATTATTCCTCTGTCGTGCTTCCGGCAAGACGTTCTGGGATACGCTTATGTTCTTGGAGTATTTTCACGACTTTGGTGAAGTATTTCTCTTTGATTTCGGCTGTCGCTTTACTGGAAACTTCTATATTAGCTTAGTTAGCTTTTGGAATTAATTTGATTAATTATGGTGACGAAGAGAGTATGAACTCTCGTCCACCTTTCAATGGCCGACCCTTCCCTTAGACGGAAGTGTTGGTGTCTAGAGAGTATAGACTCTCTTTCTTAATTTTGCTTAACAAAAGTTATAGATTTATTTTATATCTCTCCGCCTCTTATAGGCCTCTTCGATTAACTTCCTTTTATTATAAACTTATTAAAATTAATTTTTATATTTGTTTATATTCGACCTTCCTAATAGTAGGCGGTCTTTTCTTGGTACCGAAGTTAATTAACATTGAGCCCGTCATTTCGGTTTTACCTGTTAACATATTATGCTATTTCCGCCACAGAGTTTGAAAGAATTTCTTTGATAGTCTCGTACTGTTTTCAAAGTTGAACTAACGTTTTGTTTTGTCTCTGCAGTTGTTGACGTTCAGAACGTTCAACTTGCACTCTATCGTTACGATAGAGAAAGAATGTTCACGGTTTCACGTTGCAGTAAGAGTAACCGTGTCTAGCGTTTTGTTCATTCTTTCTTAACTTAATGGTTTTGATCCTAATAAAGGAACTTTTCATTTTGGGAAATATTTCAGTTTTTTCCTTTAACAATAATATGTTTTAACGATATATATGATTGGGCTCTTCTCTCAGGTTCTAAGTCAAGAGAGAGAGAGAGAGAGAGAGAGATAGAGACGGAGGGAGAAAGAGGAGGATAAACGTTTCATTCAAGCCTGCCAGGCGTACGAGTAACGTCGTTATCGTTTTTGCTCTTCTCCCTAGTCTCTTTAGGGGAAGAAACTAAACGTTTCTAGAGTGATCTAGTGTTTAGTCTCTTTCCAGCCACTGAATTATCTTTCATTAGATTTTTCTGTTACATTGTAATTCTGTTTTCGCAATTACTAACTTTTGAGAAAGGATAGAATTGCGTGTTTCAGGTACAAACCACTTAAAGTTTCGAGTTCAGTGAAATAAGTGCAAACAGAAATCAAAGTGATAAGTGATTAGCGCAAAGTATGTCAGTGTTGTGCGTGAGGGTACTTCTGTGCGCGCCAGTCGTCCTCCCAGTCCGGGACCTCTTGCAAGCTCCCAAGCCCAGGGGAGAAGCAATGTCGAAGGGCATAAGGGTTCAGCAGGCCTTGATCGGCGCACAGAAGTATCCTCGGTGGTTGTGGGCGTGTCTTACCGAGACCGTCACTCCCACCCGCAGACGATTGAGCCCTTATTTTGCTCGTCTGCAGAAGAGATTTAGGGGAGAAAATAAAGGCAGAGTAACGCTGGTCTCAGGTCTCAAGACCTCTTAAACGTAAAGTCCAGACCTATGCCAGACGTACGAAGTTAAAGTTCAACAACCCGGATGCAGTCATTGGGTTAGCTCTGACTCTCCTCAGTCATCAGTTGAATGCACTCCGCCTAAGAGGAGTAAGGTTCTGCCGCAACAGATCTCTGCTGTTAAGGCTTTACCTCAGCAGACCTTAGTGTCTGCCGACCCCAAGTTGACTCTACTGCAGTCCATGCAGTCACAACTTTCGGTCTTGATGCGTGAGTGTCGGGCTGAGAGTGTTGCGCCTCCGCCTCCGCCTACACTCCCTCCGCCTACGCTCGCTCCGACTGATCGCAGTACCACCTGCCAGGCGTACGATGTTGTGGACTCTACTACAGTCCATGCAAGCACAGCTTTCGGACTTGATGCGTGAGTGTCGGGCTGAGAGTGTTGCGCCTCCGCCTCCGCCTACACTCCCTCCGCCTACGCTCGCTCCGCCTGATCGCAGTACCACCTGCCAGGCGTACGATGTTGAGCCACGTGCTGAGTTTGCTGTTCCCAGTGGTGTTCAGCCTCCGCCTTCCTTAAGGCAACCTTTACAATGGGATCAGGAGGATTATACCTCTCTTCCTCCGCCTCCACTTGCTGCTCCACCAGTGATGCAACACTCGGTTGAGGTACAACAACCTCTCCCGTCCATGAGTCAGTCTCCTCAGCTCTCGCTGCAGCGAGCTCAACCCTCCACAAGGCAAGCACCACAACACCTTAGCCTTGCGCCTCAGGAGCCTCAGCTTGCGAGACATTTACCTTGTTCTGCGCAGCCTCTTCCTCATCGCGCTCCGCTCACACCACAGGAACTGGAACTTACTACTCCGCTTCCGCCAACCGCTCAGCAAGCGCAACCCTTGGGTTCAACCACTCATGCTAGGAGTCAGCCTCCTCCACCCATGCGCCTTCCTTCTGCTTGTCTTTTATTCAGCCTTTGCAGACTGAGCCTCAGGTGTTCCCTCAACAGAGTCTTGAAGAGGAAACCACAACTATTGTTGTTCCAGCTCGTTCTGACTCTGCTGTTCAGCATACCTTACCTCCATTTTCAAACCATATGATAATGGAGGTTATTTGTATTACTTATAAAAATATATTTGTATTCCTTGCAATATATTTTTAACAAGATCGCAAAATATGGCAAAAATATGAATCATGAGTTATGAATGTAAGGTAAATATTATGTTGATATTAAAACCCCATGCAAGCATGCATAAAGCACTCTAGCACTGGTCATGGAATTTCTGAGAAATGTTAAACACCATGCACACGCTCTGCTTTCCTCACAGCAGGCTCTGCTTACAGCAGACTCTGCTTACTACATGCTCTGCATACAGCATGCTCTGCATACAGCATGCTCTGCATACAACATGCTCTGCATACAGCATGCTCTGCATTCAGCATGCTCTGCATACAACATGCTCTGCATACAGCATGCTCTGCATTCAGCATGCTCTGCATACAACATGCTCTACATACAGCATGCTCTGCATACAGCATACTCTGCATACATCATGCTCTGCATACCTTACCGCATGCTTCTCAGTCACACATCTTTGGTTGTTGCCAACTCACTAGACTGTCAAGCAGTTTCATAACGTTGCCTTCTAGTCTGCTGCTTTTGCACCAGTGAACCCTCACTGAGAGAACTTAGCTTTTCTAGGATATGGTCCCTGTAGATGAGAAAGTTCTTTTCTCCCTCCTTCTGATATTCCCTTGAGGACTCTGTCATTTGGAGGGAGCCTTTAGCTGCATAACCTCTTATGGACTTTTATTTAAGCATAACATGCTTCCAGGGAAGGTAATGGTTCCACTTCAGTCGCTAATCCCGTCTGTTACCACACCTGCTCCCATAGACCTTGAGCTGTGTTGCATGACATGCAGTCCAAGCTTAGTCCTTGTTAGAGGATTTTTTGTTTACGGAGTCAATGTGTCACGGGGAAGACGTTCAACAACCAACAGAAGTGACTTGTTGGTTTACGGAGTCAATGTGTCACGGGGAAGACGTTCAACAACCAACAGAAGTGACTTGTTGTGACGCAGTGCGGCAACCTCAGCAACCCGATAAGGAGTTGTCTGTACGACCCAGACAGTCTAGACAGATTCGGGTTGTCACTGTACTTCCTCGCTTGCCCATGATTGACAGTTCACAGACTGTGCAGCAGTATCATGATCTTGTGTCCGGCTCCGTCAGACGACTGGCTTTTAAGAGCTCCCACAAGTCGTCGCTGTCTGGAGATTTTCAAATGGACTATGGATCTGACCAAGGAACTGGGCCTCCTGGTCAATTTTGAGGAGTCTCAGCTCGTTCCATCCCAGACCATTGTCTCCTTGGGTATGGATCTTCAGAGTCGAGCTTTTCGGACTTTTCCGTCGGCCCCAAGGATCTTCCAAGCCCTAGAATGCATCCAGAGCATGCTGAGAAGGAACCGATGCTCAGTCAGGTAGTGGATGAGTCTAACAGGGACACTTTCATCGCTAGCCCTGTTCATCGTGTTAGGGAGACTCCACCTCCCCCCCCTTCAGTATCATCTAGCTGCTCACTGGATAAAGGACATGACGCTAGAGACGGTCTCAGTTCCTGTTTCCGAAGAGAGGAGGTCTTCTCTCGCGTGGTGTAAGAACAGCTTTCTTCTCAAGGAAGTCTACCTTTGGCTGTTCAGAAACACGACCGCCGTCTCCTCTCGGACGCATCAGACATGGGCTGGGGTGCGACTTTGGACGGACAAGAATGCTCGGGAACATGGAATCAGGAGCAAAGGACACTTCACATCATTTGCAAGAAGTTGTTGGCGGTTATTCTGGCCTTGATAAACTTCAAGTCCCTCCAGCTTAACAAAGTGGTGGAGGTGGACTCTGACAACACCACAGCCCTGGCTTACATCTTCAAGCAGGGAGGGACTCTTTCGTGGAAGTTGTTCTAGATCGCAAGGGACCTACTCATCTGGTCTTAAGATCGAAAGCTAACTGGTAACGAGGTTCATTCAGGGAGGTATGAATGTCATGGCGGATCACCTCAGACGGAAAGGTCAGGTCATCCCCACAGAGTGGACCCTTCTCAAGAATGTTTGCAACAGACTTTGGGCCCTGTGGGGTCAGCCAACCATAGATCTGTTCACTACCTCGATAACCTAGAGACTCCTGTTGTATTGTTCTCCGATTCCAGACCCAGCAGCAGTTCACGTGGATGCTTTTCTGCTGGATTGGTTCCATCTCGACCTGTATGCATTCCCGCCGTTCAAGATTGTCAACAGGGTACTTCAGAAGTTCTCCTCTCACAAAGGGACACGGCTGACGTTGGTTGGCTCCGCTCTGGTCCGCGAGAGAATGGTTCTTAGAGGTACTGCAATGGCTGGTCGACATTCCCAGGACTCTTCCTCTAGGAGTGAACCTTCTAAGTCTACCTCACGTAAAGAAGGTACACCCAATCCTCCACGCTCTTCGTCTGACTGCCTTCAGACTTTCGAAAGACTCTCAAGAGCTAGGGGCTTTTCGAAGGAGGCAGCCAGAGCGATTGCCAAAGCAAGGAGAACATCCACTCTCAGAATCTATCAGTCTCAAGGGGAAGTCTTCCGTAGCTGGTACAAGACCAATGCAGTTTCCTCAACCAGTACCACTGTAACCCAGATTGCTGACTTCCTGTTATATCTAAGGAAAGTAAGATCCCTTTCAGCTCCTACGATCAAGGGTTACAGAAGTATGTTGGCAGCGGTTTTCCGCCACAGAAGCTTGGATCTTTCCACCAACAAAGATCTACAGGACCTCCCTAGGTCTTTTGAGACCTCAAAGGAACGTCGGTTGTCCACTCCAGGCTGGAATCTAGACGTGGTCCTAAGGTTCCTTATGTCATCAAGATTTGAACCTCTCCAATCAGCCTCTTTTTAGGACCTCACATTAAAAACTCTTTTCCTCGTGTGCTTGACAACAGCTAAAAGAGTAAGTGAGATCCACGCCTTCAGCAGGATCATTGTTTTCACATCTGAAACGGCTACATGTTCCTTGCAGCTCGGTTTTTGTTAAACGAGCTTCCTTCACGTCCTTGGCCTAAGTCGTTCGAGATCCCAAGCCTGTCCAACTTGGTGGGGAATGATCTGAAGAGAGTACTTTGCCCAGTTAGAGCTCTTAGGTACTATCTAAAAAGGTCTTATCCTTTACAAGGACAATCAGAAGCCTTATAGTGTGCTATCAAGAAACCTTCTTTTCCAAGTTCTAAGAACTCAGTTTCTTACTATTCAGGCTTCTGATTAGAGAAACACATTCTCATCTGAAGGAAGAAGACCTTGCTTTGCTGAAGGTAAGGACACATGAAGTGGGAGCTGTGGCTACTTCAGTGGCCTTCAAACAGAACCATTCTCTGCAGAGTGTTATGGATGCAACCTATTGGAGAAGCAAGTCAGTGTTCGCATCATTCTATCTCAAAGATGTCCAGTCTCTTTACGAGTACTGCTACACCCTGGGACCATTCGTAGCAACGAATGCAGTAGTAGGCGAGGGCTCAGCCACTACATTCCCATAATCCCATAACCTTTTAACCTTTCTCTTGAATACTTTTTATGGGTTGTACGGTCGGCTAAGAAGCCTTCCACATCCTTGTTGATTTGGCGGGTGGTCAATTCTTTCTTGAGAAGCGCCGAGGTTAAAGGTTGTGATGAGGTCCTTTGGTATGGGTTGCAGCCCTGTATACTTTAGCACCTTTGAGTTGATTCAGCCTCCCAAGAGGAACGCTGCGCTCAGTAAGGAAGACGATCTTATTAAAGGCAGAGTAACGGTTCAAGTCGACTTCCTTACCAGGTACTTATTATTTCATTGTTATTGTGGATAACTGATTATATGAAATACGGGATACTTAGCTATCCTTTAGTCTTGTACACTGGTTTTTCACCCACCCCCCTGGGTGTGAATCAGCTACATGATTATCGGGTAAGTTTAATATTGAAAAATGTTATTTTTATTAGTAAAATAAATTTTTGAATATACTTACCCGATAATCATGATTTAATCGACCCTCCCTTCCTCCCCATAGAGAACCAGTGGACCGAGGAATAATTGAGGAGGTGTCAACAAGAAGTACTTGAGTACCTGGCCACAGGTGGCGCTGGTAAATACACCCCCTTCTAGTATTGTGATAGCTGGCGTATCCCTCCATAGAATTCTGTCGGGCAACGGAGTTGACAGCTACATGATTATCGGGTAAGTATATTCAAAAATTTATTTTACTAATAAAAATAACATTTTTTATTTTAATGTTACTGTTTAAAATATTTAATTTTTTCTTGTTTATGTTCCTCACTGGGCTATTTTTCCCTGTTGGGCTTATAACAGCTTGCTTTTCTAACTAGGGTTGTAGCTTAGCTAGTAATAATAATAATAAGAAATTAATAACAGCTTTAGTGGATAAGAATGTATTAAGGTGGTTGGCCATGTAGAGAATGGAAAATAGCCATTGCTAAGAAGGGGATGAATGCACGAGTTGATGGGAGATTTAAAAGAGGGAGCCCAAGGTATGGGTGGATGGATGGAGTGAAGAAAGCTGTATATGATAGGAGGATTAGATGTGAGAGAAGCAAAAGTGTGTGCTAGAAATAATAATGAGGGTTAACCCTTTTACCCCCAAAGGACGTACTGGTACGTTTCACAAAAGCCATCCCTTTACCCCCATGGACGTACCGGTACGTCCTTGCAAAAAAATGCTATCAATTTTTTTTTTTTCATATTTTTCATAATTTTTTGAGAAAATTCAGGCATTTTCAAAGAGAATGAGACCAACCTGACCTTTCTATGCCAAAGATTAAGCCTGTTAAAGCAATTTAAAAAAGTATACTGCAAAATGTGCTGGGAAAAAAATAACCCCTTGGGGGTTAAGGGTTGGAAATTTCCAAATAGCCTGGGGGTAAAAGGGTTAAATTCAGATATTGATGTCATGAACATGTAGTAAGAAAGTCAAAATCTAATTTTTTTCATACACGAAACTCCTATAAAGTTAAACCTAGTCTATGATGGCTAATTTTTGCGGAATATACATAGGATATTATTATTATTATTATTATTAATTGCTAAGGTACAACCCTAGTTGGAAAAGCAGAATGCTATAAGCCCAGGGGCTCCAACAGGGAAAATAGCCCAGTGAGGAAAGGAAACAAGGATAAAATAAATCTGCTAAGAATAACATTAAGATAAATATCTATATAAACTATAAAAACTTTATCAAAACAAGAGGAAGAGAGACTAGATAGAATAGTGTGCTCGAGTGTACCCTCAAGCAAGAGAACTCTAACCTAAGATAGTGGAAGACCATGGTACAGAGGCTATGGCACTAATCAAGACTAGAGAACAATGGTTTGATTTTGGAGTGTCCTTCTCCTAGAAGAGCTGCTTATCATAGGAGGAATTCTATTTGGGATTTTCCAAGGTAGCTCAAACGATAATGCTAGATTTTCGCTTGTATTGCATGCAAAATGTATCAATCTTTAGTGACTTAATTTTGTATGTAGCTGATTAAATTTGAATTTTACAGATGCTGTTTTAACCGGGAAGTTACGGACGAGCTTCTAACTGCATCCTTGAGGATCAAACTGAAACCATTTAGTTGCAGGTGAGAGTAACAGGATACTTTTAACTTCCAAAGATAATGGACACAATGTAAAGTTTAACCCTTTTACCCCCAAAGGACGTACTGGTACGTTTCACAAAACCCATCCCTTTACCCCCATGGACGTACCGGTACGTCCTTGCAAAAAAATGCTCTAAATTTTTTTTTTTTTTTCATATTTTTGATAATTTTTTGAAAAAATTCAGGCATTTTCCAAGAGAATGAGACCAACCTGACCTCTCTATGACAAAAATTAAGGCTGTTAGAGCAATTTAAAAAATATATACTGCAAAATGTGCTGGGAAAAAAATAATCCCTTGGGGGTTAAGGGTTGGAAATTTCCAAAGAGCCTGGGGGTAAAAGGGTTAATCATGGGTAATATGCTAGATGAGAACAAAGCCACTATAGTAAATTTTTTTTTGTGAGGCAGATTTGCACCGACTCGCAGCTGTGCCCTTTTAGCTCGGAACAGTTTCCCGATCGCTGATTGGTTGGACAAGATAATTCTAACCAATCAGCGATCAGGAAACTTTTCCGTGCTAAAAGGGCACCACTGGGAGTCGGTGCCATTGCGCCTCATTAAAAGAAATTGACTATAGTAATTTGCTTTAACTATCAACTATGGAGAGTAATTCAAAGATTTCATTCATGATTCCAAAGTGTTTGTGTGATCATCATTGCGAGGTAGGATTTGGCATGCCAGTGAACTAAGACTCGTCGTCGTCGTCGGCGCCCACTCGTGTCCGAGTACTGTATTGGGTTCTGTCGTTAGCCATCAGCTTCCTATCAGAAGAAGGGTGGAGGAAACGACAGAATGCCAGTAGCTGGGTATATTGTTTTGGGTGGTCGTGGCTTTGCAACGGCCACGCACAAACACTTGGCCCACATCGTTTTCACCGCGGCTCAAGACATATGAGACAGGCGGCTTCTCCGATGTTGGTTGCACCGGGCTGCCGGGTTCTTGTTATGTCAAGGCCCGCCTTGTTGCCTGCCCGATAGGCATTGCCCTCTTCCGCCGGCGCTGGTTACTGTTCACCAATTCTTTGCCCACACATACACCGAATAGTCCGGCATATTCTTCACAGATTCTCCTCTGTTCTCATACACCTGACAACATTCGGATTACCAAACAATTCTTCTCTCAAGGGCCTACACATTCATCGAATAGTCTGGCCTATTCTTCACAGATTCTCCTCTGTTCTCATACACCTGACAACATTCGGATTACCAAACAATTCTTCTTTACACAAGGGGTTAACTACTGCATTGTAATTGTTCAGTGGCTACTTTCCTCTTGGTAAGGGTAGAAGGGACTCTTTAGCTATGGTAAGCAGCTCTTCTAGGAGAAGGACACTCCAAAATCAAACCATTGTTCTCTAGTCTTGGGTAGTGCCATAGCCTCTGTACCATGGTCTTCCACTGTCTTGAGTTAGAGTTCTCTTGATTGAGGATACACTCGGGCACACTATTTTATGTAATTTCTCTTCCTCTTTTGTTAATTTTTTTTATAGTTTACATAAGAAATATTTATTCTAATGTTACTGTTTAAAATACTTAATTTTTTCTTGTTTATGTCCTCTCTGGGCTATTTTTCCCTGTTTGAGCCCTTGGGCTTATAGCATCTTGCTTTTCTAACTAGGGTTGTAGCTTAGCTAGTAATAATAATAATAAGAAATTAATAACAGCTTTAGTGGATAAGAATGTATTAAGGTGGTTGGCCATGTAGAGAATGAAAAATAGCCATTGCTAAGAAGGGGATGAATGCACAAGTTGATGGGAGATTTAAAAGAGGGAGCCCAAGGTATGGGTGGATGGATGGAGTGAAGAAAGCTATATATGATAGGAGGATTAGATGTGAGAGAAGCAAAAGTGTGTGCTAGAAATAATGAGGGTTAACCCTTTTACCCCCAAAGGACGTAATGGTACGTTTCACAAAAGCCATCCCTTTACCCCCATGGACGTACCGGTACGTCCTTGCAAAAGAATGCTATAAAATTTTTTTTTTCATATTTTTGATAATTTTTTGAGAAAATTCAGGCATTTTCCAAGAGAATGAGACCAACCTGACCTCTCTATGACTAAAATTAAGGCTGTTAGAGCAATTTGAAAAAAATATACTGCAAAATGTGATGGGGAAAAAGATAACCCCTTGGGGGTTAAGGGTTGGAAATTTCCAAATAGCCTGGGGGTAAATGGGTTAAGCTATTATGACCCAAGTCCGATAGGCCCTTCCTTGCTCCTTCCTCCAGTCGCCTTGGTGACAGCTGAGGTAGTAGCAGTAGGGGATTTTGCATGGGAAGTTTCATTTGTGGTGCAGTACCAACCAAAGTCGGCTGAATCCCTCGTCAGGTTGGGCGGAGCTAAGAGAAGAAAAGTCCCCCCCCCTTTTTTTTGTATGTTGAGCTACCCCCTGAATTGGGGTAAGTGTCTTGATAGAGTTACATCTGTGTATTTATATATCAATATATATTAGGATTATAGTAGCATATATTTACTTGTTAGTTATACTGGTCCCCCTTTCACATCTCAAATGAATGGTCACCCTACATATGATGGCCAGTGTGTGCAGTATTGTCTCGTATGGTGGCTATAATGTGCAATATTGTGCATTAAGTAGGCCATACTGTGTAGTATTGTGCCTTATTATGACCATACTGTGTAGTATTGTGCCTTATTATGACCATACTGTGTAGTATTGTGTCTTATGGTGGCTATACTGTGTAGTATTGTGTCTTATGGTGGCTATACTGTGTAGTATCATGCCTTGTGGTGGCCATACTGTAGTATTGTGCCTTATGGTGGCTATACTGTGTAGTATTGTGCCTTATGGTGGCTATACTGTGTAGTATTGTGCCTTATGAGGCTATACTGTGTACTGTGTAGTATTGAGCCCTATGATGAAAGCCAATGTTATTAGGTTCTTCATTTGTACATACGACTGATTTTTATAGTTTTATCTCAATGACTTAATATGAAATCATTAATAATGCAGTGATTATCGTTGGAATGTATTCATTATATTATGCATTAGTAACTTATTAGTTATCTGAATGGCAAAACATGTAGGCCGGCATTTTATATGGAAATGCGCAGGTATCTTTCAGTATTGTATTGGAAAAGTATACAGGTTTTCTGTTAACCCTTTTACCCCCAGGCTATTTGGAACTTTCCAACCCTTAACCCGCAGGCGTTTTTTTTTTTTTTTTTTTCAATCACATTTTGCAATATATATTTTTTAAAATGCTCTAACAGCCTTAATTTTCATCATAGAGAGGTCAGGTTGGTCTCATTATTTTGGAAAATGCCTGAAGTTTCTCATAAAGTATGCAATATTCAATAAAATGTAAATGGCTGTTTTTCGCAAGGACATACCGGTACGTCCATGGGGGTAAAGTGATGAGTTTTGTGAAACGTACCAGTACGTCCATTGGGGGTAAAAGGGTTAACTGATAATTCCCTTGATTTAACGAATGTGGACGTTTTAGTACCAGGACGTCTCGTCTCCTACCATCAAGTGACATTCTGATTTTCATGCCAGGAAAAATTGTAGCAATATTGGTAGCACTTTGAATTAAGCTATGAAGTATCAAAGGAAGCCTTTGTTGAGAAATTAAAGTTTATTATTATTATTATTATTACTATCCAAGCTACAACCCTAGTTGGAAAAGCAAGATGCTATAAGCCCAGGGGCTCCAACAGGGAAAAATAGCCCAGTGAGGAAAGGAAATAAGGAAATAAATAAATGAAGAGAACAAATTAACAATAAATCATTCTAAAATAAGTAAAAACGTCAAAACAGACATGTCATATATAAACTATTAACAACATCAAAAACAAATATGTCATAAATAAACTATAAAAAGACTCATGTCTGCCTGGTCAACAAAAAAGCATTTGCTCCAACTTTGAACTTTTGAAGTTCTACTGATTCAACTACCCGATTAGGAAGATCATTCCACAACTTGGTCACAGCTGGAATAAAACTTCTAGAGTACTGCGTAGTATTGAGCCTTGTGATGGAGAAGGCCTGGCTATTAGAATTAACTGCCTGCGTAGTGTTACGAACAGGATAGAATTGGACATTATTACTGATAGGTAAACTAAATTGAATAAGATTTTTTCCATCGCGTTTTAGGTAAAGTCGGGTTTGAAGTAATCTACTAATAAGGTAATCAAATTTGAAGGGGAACATTTGAAGGTTAAGGAAGAAATTTCTCCCTGCGATTTCTTTGTGTATAGTCGTCAACTCGTGGAATAGTTCCTGACGACCTAATTTCCAAATCAGTAGTTTAACCCTTTTACCCCCAAAGGACGTACTGGTACGTTTCACAAAACTCATCCCTTTACCCCCATGGATGTACCGGTACGTCCTTGGAAAAAAATGCTTTAAAATTTTTTATTTTTTTTCATATTGATAATTTTTTTTAAAAATTCAGGCATTTTCCAAGAGAATGAGACCAACCTGACCTCTCTATGACAAAAATTAAGGCTGTTAGAGCAATTAAAAAAAAATATACTGCAAAATGTACTGGGGAAAAAATAACCCCTTGGGGGTTAAGGGTTGGAAATTTCCAAAGAGCCTGGGGGTAAAAGGGTTAACTTTTTATAATGACATCTTCACTTTTATTGTTTTATAGGTAGTAGGTTAGCCAGGGCACCTGTCACCTGTTGAGACACTACCGCTAGAGAGTTATGGGGGTCCTTGGACTGGCCAGACAGTACTATATTGGATCGTTCTCTCTGGTTACCGTTCACCATTTCTTTGCCCACACATACACCGAATAGTCCGGCATATTCTTAACTACTGCACTGTAATTGTTCAGTGGCTACTTTCCTCTTGGTAAGGGTAGAAGGGACTCTTTAGCTATGGTAAGCAGCTCTTCTAGGAGAAGGACACTCCAAAATCAAACCATTGTTCTCTAGTCTTGGGTAGTGCCATAGCCTCTGTACCATGGTCTTCCACTGTCTTGAGTTAGAGTTCTCTTGATTGAGGATACACTCGGGCACACTATTTTATGTAATTTCTCTTCCTCTTGTTTTGTTAAATTTTTTATAGTTTACATAAGAAATATTTATTTTAATGTTACTGTTTAAAATATTTAATTTTTTCTTGTTTATGTTCCTCACTGGGCTATTTTTCCCTGTTGGAGCCCTTGGGCTTATAGCATCTTGCTTTTCTAACTAGGGTTGTAGCTTAGCTAGTAATAATAATAATAAGAAATTAATAACAGCTTTAGTGGATAAGAATGTATCAAGGTGGTTGGCCATGTAGAGAATGGAAAATAGCCATTGCTAAGAAGGGGATGAATGCACGAGTTGATGGGAGATTTAAAAGAGGGAGCCCAAGGTATGGGTGGATGGATGGAGTGAAGAAAGCTATATATGATAGGAGGATTAGATGTGAGAGAAGGAAAAGTGTGTGCTAGAAATAATAATGAGGGTTAACCCTTTTACCCCCAAAGGACGTACTGGTACGTTTCACAAAAGCCATCCCTTTACCCCCATGAACGTACCGGTACGTCCTTGCAAAAAAATGCTATCAATTTTTTTTTCTTCATATTTTTCATAATTTTTTGAGAAATTTCAGGCATTTTCCTAGAGAATGAGACCAACCTTACCTTTCTATGACAAAAATTAAGCCTGTTAAAGCAATTTAAAAAAAGTATACTGCAAAATGTGATGGGAAAAAAATAACCCCTTGGGGGTTAAGGGTTGGAAATTTCCAAATAGCCTGGGGGTAAATGGGTTAAGCTATTATGACGCAGTTCCGATGGGCCCTTCCTTGCTCCTTCCTCCAGTCGCCTTGGTGACAGCTGAGGTAGCAGCAGTAGGGGATTTCGCATGTGAAGTTTCATTTGTGGTGCAGTACCAACCAAAGTCGGCTGAATCCCTTGTCAGGTTGGGCGGAGCTAAGAGAAGAAAAGTCCCCCCTTTTTTTTTATGTTAAGCTACCCCCTGAATTGGGGTAAGTGTCTTGCTTGGAGGAAAAATAACTGGAGATGCCCTGACCCGGATTAAGGGAAGTCAGGTTTTTACCCTTCAAACTGTCAGTTCATGATCCTTCAAGTTAATCTCTGTCACTGTATTGGAATTTGTAGTCAATTCTATTCCGAACTTTGTTTAGAGACGGTAACCCTTATTGTGCTTTCATTAGCGATGGCTCCTTCCTGTGCTGCTCTTGGTTGTACGAAAAAAAATAAGTTGCCTGCCTTTAGGCAAAAATCAGTAACAACAGTTGTGAGATTATCACAAGCTGTGTTCAATGTCATCCATAGACGGCTATAAAGGTCAACGATTTTACTGTAGTTCATTATTCCAAGGAGTTTGTAACTGATTCACCAATAAGTTGAGCAAGTTTAACATTATTTTTTTTTTTTTTTGATAAAGCATCACAGGAAGGGACCATCGCTAATAAAATAGCACAAGAAAATAGTTATCGGCTATAAACAAAGGTTTGAGTAAAACAGACTAAGTACCAGTACGCTGTCGGAGGATTAACTTGGGATCGAGATTTGACAGTCTGAAAGGGTGAATCTGGCCAAACCCTGGCCTCACGGGTTCAGGAAAGAATTCTGAGCCAGGGCATCTCCAGTAGTATTAATCCTCCTAGGTGTCTTGATAGAGTTACATCTGTGTATTTATATATCAATATATATTAGGATTATAGTAGCATATATTTACTTGTTAGTTATACTGGTCCCCCTTTCACATCTCAAATGAATGGTCACCCTACATATGATGGCCAGTGTGTGCAGTATTGTCTCGTATGGTGGCTATAATGTGCAATATTGTGCATTAAGTAGTCCATACTGTGTAGTATTGTGCCTTATTATGACCATACTGTGTAGTATTGTGTCTTATGGTGGCTATACTGTGTAGTATCGTGCCTTATGGTGGCTATACTGTAGTATCGCGCCTTATGGTGGTTATACTGTGTAGTATTGTGCCTTATGGTGGTTATACTGTGTAGTATTGTGCCTTATGGTGGCTATACTGTGTAATATTGTGCCTTATGGTGGTTATACTGTGTAGTATTGAGCCCTATGATGAAAGCCAATGTTATTAGGTTCTTCATTTGTACTTACGACTGATTTTTATAGTTTTATTTCAATGACTTAATATGAAATCATTAATAATGCAGTGATTATCGTTGGAATGTATTCATTATATTATGCATTAGTAACTTATTAGTTATCTGAATGGCAAAACATGTAGGCAGGCATTTTATATGGAAATGCGCAGGTATCTTTCAGTATTATATTGGAAAAGTATACAGGTTTTCTGTTAACCCTTTTACTCCCAGGCTATTTGGAACTTTCCAACCCTTAACCCCCAGGCGTTTTTTTTTTTTTTTTTCAATCACATTTTGCAATATATATTTTTTTAAATGCTCTAACAGCCTTAATTTTCATCATAGAGAGGTCAGGTTGGTCTCATTATTTTGGAAAATGCCTGAATTTTCTCATAAAGTTATAAAAAATATGCAATTAAATGTAAATGGCTGTTTTTCGCAAGGACATACCGGTACGTCCATGGGGGTAAAGTGATGAGTTTTGGGAAACGTACCAGTACGTCCATTGGGGGTAAAAGGGTTAACTGATAATTCCCTTGATTTAACGAATGTGGACGTTTTAGTACCAGGACGTCTCGTCTCCTACCATCAAGTGACATTCTGATTTTCATGCCAGGAAAAATTGCAGCAATATTGGTAGCACTTTGAATTAAGCCTTTTACTCCCAGGCTCTTTGGAAATTTCCAACCCTTAATCCTCAAGGGGTTATTTTTTCCCCAGCACATTTTGCAGTATATATTTTTTAAATTGCTCTAACAGCCTTAATTTTTGTCATAGAGAGGTCAGGTTTGTTTCATTCTCTTGGAAAATGCCTGAATTTTCTCAAAAAAATTATTAAAAATATGGAAAAAAAATATTTTATAGCATTTTTTTGCAAGGACGTACTGGTACGTCCATGGGGGTAAAGGGATGAGTTTTGTGAAACGTACCAGTACGTCCTTTGGGGGTAAAAGGGTTAAGCTATTAAGTATCAAAGGAAGCCTTTGTTGAGAAATTAAAGTTTAATTTGGACATTATAACTGACAGGTAAACTAAATTGAATAAGATTTTTCCCATCGCGTTTTAGGTAAAGTCGGGTTTGAAGTAATCTACTAATAAGGTAATCAAATTTGAAGGGGAACATTTGAAGTTAAGGAAGAAATTTCTCCCTGCGATCTCTTTTTGTATAGTCGTCAACTCGTGGAATAGTTCCTGACGACCTAATTTCCGAATCGGTAGTTTAAATGCCAAAACTAACATTCCACTAAAAAGTTCAATCCTAATTATGAAAGATAATTCGCCTTTGAAAATATCCATAACCTTTCGTTGAATATAAAATATACGAATTGCCTGTGCTTTTACTACATTGGGATGGAAGATGAAAGGATTTTGTTGAATTATTTTATAGATTCTAATTATGAATAGGTAGTTTTTTGGCATATACTTGGTATATACAACTCCTTCCATGTACCCCCTTCCTCTCTCACAACCTAGAGATTTTAGAAGTTGCACAGCTCATGAACCCTGATTCATCATTCATCATTTCAGCCTTCAAAAGTCCTTTGTTGGATGTAGGCCTTCCCCAGGTTCCTCCACAGACTTCTATCGCAAGCTATTCTGTGCCACTGTAGCTTATGTTGGTCTAAGTCATCTCGCCAGCGGGTTTTTTGTCTTCCTCGGTTTCTTGTGTATCCTCGGGGTGTCCAGAAGGTTGTTCGTGATGTCCATCGGTTGTCTGTCATCCTGGCAATGTGCCCCTGATTGGGAGTGAACAAATATGAAGGCTTGAATGTTGGTGTTTTTGTAGTATGGTAATATGCTGGTGATAAATCTAAATTTCCCTTGTTTTAAATATGAGAATTAGATAATGGTTTCCATTTGATCTTTAGGTTGAATACTACTCAATTTATTGAATCCGTAAACAGAATTGGCGTATTTATCGTAATTGATTGGAGAAGTAATAATATAAACATTAAACTAGATCAGTGTTTCTTAAACTTTTTGTGCAGCGGACCCCTTTTATTAAAATTACTCGTGTAGCGGACCCTTTATTATTATAATTTTCCTCTTGAGTTTGAAAGTGTTTGCAGGTCATAATATACTGAAATTACAACTGAATTATTTATTAATGGCTTATCTTCAACATAAATGTTTATATTTTGCTTAACATAATTTCCACGACATTGATAATTTTGCATACAAATTTTCATGAACTTAACAGCAACGCTTCCTCCTCATATCTCACAACCATACTTAATGCGATTAATGATACTGTTTTTGCTGCTTCACTACTGTTGGAATATCTGGCTCCAGTCTGCTGAGTTCAAACGCATGTCGGGTTCGACATTGATTCGGTTGCGCTTCTTCGTTTTAAGATCAACCAGTGTAGAAAATCCAATTTCACAGTTGTACGTTGTTGGGAACGGCATCAAGTGTTTCAAAGCAATTTCTGCAAGTCCAGGGTACTCTGGCTGGACTTGAGCCCAACAATTGGCCAAACTTCTTTCCCTGAATAGGGTCTTCAGTGTCCCACTTGTTGCAATCTCGACAAGATTATCAGCCTCTTTTGATGACAGGTTGACACTGACCTTTTCTATATCTACTTTATCTGTAACAAATGGATTTCTAATCCACTCAAAGCTTGGGTCTGGTTCTTCAAAATATTTTCCTAACTCTGAGTGAAGGCCTTGCAGATGGGCTTTGAAAGCTTGTGTTGTGTCACCATCTAGCTCTTCCTTGGAAGTAAGCAGGAAATCTGCTAATGAAGGAAAAGACTCAAAATCTTTGCGGTCAATGCGGCCGCACCACAAGTCCAGCTTCATTCGTGTTGCCTGTATTTTGTCCTGCACTTTGAAGATGGTAGTATCTTTTCCTTGCAAAGACAGATTCAATCTGTTTAGTGTACTGAAAATATCAGACAGGTATGCCAGTTTTTTGAGCCACTGGATGTCATGCATGCGATTATAGAGGTCATGACGTTCATACAAGAAAATTTGCACTTCCTCACGAAGTTCAAAGAGACGGGAAAGAACTTTTCCCCGTGTCAGCCAGCGAACCTCTGTATGGTAAAGGAGTTTTGTGTGTTCGCTTCCCATCTCTTCACACAGAACTGCAAATAAGCGGGTGTTCAGTGCTTTCCCTTTGATGAAATTGACAATTTTTACTGCCTCTTCCAGAACTGTTTTAAGACAGGTAGGCATATGTTTCACAGCAAGTTGTTCACGGTGAATGCAACAATGTGTTGCCTTTACCTGTGGTACAATGCTCTGTACCCGACTCACTAGGCCCCTTAGTTTACCAGTCATCGCAGTTGCACCATCTGTGCTGATTCCAACACATCGCGACCAGGAGAGTTCATTTTGGACAATAAAATCATTAGCTACATTAAAAATAGCCTCTCCTGTTGTGTTTGTAGGAAGAGGACGACAGAAAAGAAATTCATCATGTACTTCCCCACAGTAAATGTACCTAACAAAGCACAAAAGATTTGCCTCGTTCCCTATATCTGTGGACTCGTCCAGCTGTAGTGAAAAATACAGACTCTGCTGTAATTGTGACACCAGCTGAACTTTCACTTTTTCAGCCATTGACGTTATCCTTTTCTTGACAGTGTCGTTGGACAAAGGTATCTTGTTTATTTCTTTACGAGCCTTTTCTCCAAGCATGATCTCTGTCATTATCTTGGCTGCTGGTTTGACCAAAGTCTCGCCTATGGAATGCGCCTTTCCTGTTTTTGCAATTAATAACGACACTTTGTATGAAGATTCAGTGGCCTTTGCATTTTCTCCAGGTATAAAAAAAGATGAAGCTTCCTTTTTTCTGTGAATATCAAGTTCATTACATTTTCTTTGAAAAAATTCTATGGGTTTTCCAACATATTCCTTATGTCTGGACTCGAAATGTCTTCTGAGCTTTGAGGGTTTCATAGCCTCATTAGCTAATGTTTTATAGCACAAAACACACTGTGGGATAGGATCCTCACTGTTGCCTTGCCAAAAAAATCCAAGTTTCAAGTAATCACTGCAGTATTTACACTTCTTTTTGGCTGTTTCTTGGTGTTTGCTTGTGCCCTACAGTGGTAACCGAGGCATCTGTACTGCTTTGGTTTGTGTCAGCGGTGTTCCCTTCGTCCATGGCATCTACGCCTGCCTCCAGTACCTTGAGCTGAGTTGCACTGTTAGCATCGTTTCTTTCTTCTTTAAGGCCATTTCTGTCTTGGTGGTTGTTCTGGAATTCAGTTTTTTTCTTTGTAAGTGAGCCTGTCTTGAGCCACAGATCCATTATCCTGATGCTAAAAAGTAAGCTAGGCTTACCTACAAAGAGGAGCAAAAGCAACTGCCGAGTGTTCCTCACAGCAGTCTTAACGTCAACTGATATGTGGCGGGCGGCCGCAACACCGGGCATCAGTCAGTACAATGTTGCCAAATCACAAACACCACTGCCTTCTATAAAGTTGTTTTTTTGTGTGTTTTTTTGGAATTTTGTTGAGGATTTCACCCCAAGGGAGGAAGGGGGCGTTACTTAAATTACTTCCATCCCAATGTGACTTAGCCACTGTGAAAAGCCATCAGGATTTGGTGCTACAAAAATAGGAATTTAGGACGTTTTGGCCGAAAATTTGACTGAAATCGATATTAAAAATTATCCTGCGGACCCCTTGGAATATTCCACGGACCCCTGGGGGTCCGCGGACCACACTTTAAGAAACACTGAACTAGATGAATTAAGATAAATATTAAATTCAGATATTGATGTCATGAACATGTAGTAAGAAAGTCAAAATCTAATTTTTTTCATACACAAAACTCCTATAAAGTTAAACCTAGTCTATGATGGCTAATTTTTGTGGAATATACATAGGATATTATTATTATTATTATTAATTGCTAAGCTACAACCCTAGTTGGGAAAGCAGAATGCTATAAGCCCAGGGGCTCCAACAGGGAAAATAGCCAAGTGAGGAAAGTAAACAAGGTTAAAATAAATATGCTAAGAATAACATTAAAATAAATATCTATATAAACTATAAAAACTAACAAAACAAGAGGAAGAGAGACTAGATAGAATAGTGTTCTCGAGTGTACCCTCAAGCAAGAGAACTCTAACCTAAGATAGTGGAAGACCATGGTACAGAGGCTATGGCACTAATCAAGACTAGAGAACAATGGTTTGATTTTGGAGTGTCCTTCTCCTAGAAGAGCTGCTTACCATACGAGGAATTCTATTTGGGATTTTCCAAGGTAGCTCAAACGATAATGCGCGATTTTCCCTTGTATTGCATGCAAGATGTATCAATCTTTAGTGACTTTTAATTTTGTATGTAGCTGATTAAATTTGAATTTTACAGATGCTGTTTTAACCGGGAAGTTACGGACGAGCTTCTAACTGCATTCTTGAGGATCAATCGAAAACCATTTAGTTGCAGGTGAGAGTAACAGGATACTTTTAACTTCCAAAGATAATGGACACAATGTAAGGAGCCTTTGTAGGGTGACGGCCAGATCCCGTAGAAAACGGGAATATTCTGAACTGTGGCCGTCGTTCTAAAAACCATTTTGGCGGGAGAAGCTACCTAACCTATGCTAAAAGCCGTATCCTTACCCAGGGGGGCTTCGCCCCTCTGGACCCCCCCCCCTTACACAACAGTTTCCTTACCTACGAGTACGACGGGAGAAGCTAACTTAAAAACCCACCTAACCTATGCTAAAAGCCGTGTCCTTACCCAGGGGGCTGCGCCCCCCCGGACCCTCCCCCCCCCCTGGACCCCCCTTACACAACATATTTAAGATCCGTAGACCATTTCCAAATGTTTTTATTCTATACAAGATAACAGTCGGAGCGAAAATAAGCAAATTAGGACGCTTGGCTGTAGCGCTACAAACTACCCCAATGTAAAGTTTAATCATGGGTAATATGCTAGATGAGAACAAAGCCACTATAGTAAATTTTTTTTAGTGAGGCAGATTTGCACCGACTCGCATCTGTGCCCTTTTAGCTCGGAATAGTTTCCTGATCGCTGATTGGTTGGACAAGATAATTCTAACCAATCAGCGATCAGGAAACTTTTCCGAGCTAAAAGGGCACCACTCTGAGTCGGTGCCATTGCGCCTCATTAAAAGAAATTGACTATAGTAATTTGCTTTAACTATCAACTATGGAGAGTAATTCAAAGATTTCATTCATGATTCCAAAGTGTTTGTGTGATCATCATTGCGAGGTAGGATTTGGCATGCCAGTGAACTAAGACTCGTCGTCGTCGTCGGCGCCCACTCGTGTCCGAGTATTGGGTTCTGTCGTTAGCCATCAGCTTCCTATCAGAAGAAGGGTGGAGGAAACGACAGAATGCCAGTAGCTGGGTATAGTGTTTTGGGTGGTCGTGGCTTTGTATCGGCCACGCACACACTTGGCCCACATCGTTTTCACCGCGGCTCAAGACATACGAGACAGGCGACTTCTCCGGTGTTGGTTGCATCGGGCTGCCTGGTTCTTGTTATGTCAAGGCCCGCCTCGTTGCCTGCCCGATAGGCATTGACCTCTTCCGCGGGCGCTGGGAAGCTCCGCCATTGGGGTCTTGTTTGGTTTGGTTTGGTTTGATTTTGGAGTTTTCCTTCTCCTAGCCTTTGCCTATCTGAAATAAAGGAGAAGGCCTAGGACTACTGTAATTCTTTTTGTACTGTATTATGAAGGATATTGATGTATCTATATAATGTCTTTGATATTTGATTCAAATAAATTGCTTTGTTATAATTACTGTGCATATGGTGACCTGCACTAAACTAATTTTTCTTTGATATTGTATGAAGTTTGTCTTGATTATTTTTTATTTCAAGATCTTGTGTGCCATTTAGTCTAGCTGTGCACTGATCATATCTCTTGATTTTTTATTTCTTATACTGAAGAGGGTTGTTCTATCATTAGTTATATATCAGATTTGAATTTCCATGAACTAAGCATTTGAATATGTGTAAATTATCAAGAAGTTTATGTTACTGTAGAGATATCTCAAGGACACTCCAAAATCAAACCATTGTTCTCTAGTCTTGGGTAGTGCCATAGCCTCTGTACCATGGTCTTACACTGCCTTGGGTTAGAGTTCTCTTGCTTGAGGGTACACTCGGGCACACTCTTCTATCTAGTTCCTCTTCCTCTTGTTCTCTTAAAGTTTTTATTGTTTAAATAGGAAATATTTATTTGAATATTGTTACTATTCCTAAAATATTTTATTTTTCCTAATTTCCTTTCCTCACTGGGCTATTTTCCCTGTTGGGGCCCCTGGGCTTATAGCATCCTGCTTTTCCAACTAGGGTTGTAGCTTAGCATTTAACCCTTTTACCCCCAGGCTTTTTGGAAATTTCCAACCCTTAACCCCCAAGGGGTTACTTTTTTCCCAGCACATTTTGGTGTATATTTTTTTTAAATTGCTCTAACAGCCTTAATTTTTGTCATAGAGAGGTCAGGTTGGTCTCATTCTCTTGGAAAATGCCTGAATTTTCTCAAAAAATTATCAAAAATATGAAAAAAAATTTTTTTTATAGCAGTTTTTGCAAGGACGTACCGGTACGTCCATGGGGGTAAAGGGATGAGTTTTGTGAAACATACCAGTACGTCCTTTGGGGGTAAAAGGGTTAAATAGGAAATATTTATTTGGATATTGTTACTATTCCTAAAATATTTTATTTTTCCTTATTTCCTTATTTCCTTTCCTCACTGGGCTATTTTCCCTGTTGGGGCCCCTGGGCTTATAGCATCCTGCTTTTCCAACTAGGGTTGTAGCTTAGCATTTAATAATAATAATAATAATAATATAGAAAGGTTTATGGTTAGTAGAGTATCTTTATCTAGGAGTTATGACATAATAGGTTGAATCTTTTGAGGCTACTTGGGTTATCCCATAAATCAGTATTTTTATCCTTAGCATTGTCGTTGGCGCCCACTCGTGTCCGAGTATTGGGTTCTGTCGTTAGCCATCAGCCTCCTATCAGAAGAAGGGTGGAGGAAACGACAGAAAGCCAGTAGCTGGGTATATTGTTTTGGGTGGTCGTGGCTTTGCAACGGCCACGCACACACACTTGGCCCACATCGTTTTCACCGCGGCTCAAGACATATGAGACAGGCGGCTTCTCCGATGTTGGTTGCATCGGACTGCCGGGTTCTTGTTATGTCAAGGCCCGCCTTGTTGCCTGCCCGACAGCCATTGCCCTCTTCCGCTGGCGCTGGGAAGCTCCGCTGTTGTGGTCTTGTTTGGTTTGGTTTGGTTTGATTTTGGAGTTTTCCTTCTCCTAGCCTTTGCCTATCTGAAATAAAGGAGAAGGCCTATAGGGGTCCAGTCTTGGTCTGGTCTCTCAGAACTGGCCTTAGCGGTATGGTTGAGCCTGTCAGGGGTGATAAACTACCCCACCGCCATTGCCCAGCCCATCATTGAGACACTCAAGCCCCTCTACTGCAGCAAAGTGCTGGACAAAAACTAGCTAACGTGAAACTTACCCATAAAATTAAAGTAAACACGATAAATAAGAGGCCATCGGTGACTAAGCCCGACGCCATGCTAGCAGGAATGGCAGCGCTTTGGCTTCCTCTAACCAAAAGCTAAAAAAAAAAAAGAATTAAGTCTCAAAAGGAAATGAAACCAAAATTAGCATAAATAAAGGCAAAGAGGTTAATACTCAACTTTGACGAAGAAGAGGAAGCCATTCCAAACTAAAATTCTTCAAAAAAACTGTGGAAAAGTGCCCACAAAAATCAACTACACTGTAGCCATCAGCTGCGTTCAAAGGAATGAGAAGCAGGAACGTATAGGGGCACTGGAAGGTGATAGGATGTATAACGGCTCCTTACTTATCCTTCCTCCTAGTGGATTAGACTGGGTAAGGTAAGGTCTGTTTGGGGTGCAGATATCTATGGTTATCTTAGGATACGCCTCTGATTATACACGATATCTTTGGATAGTCGTTTCCGGGGGTTGGAACCCCGTGATACCTGACGGTAATTCTCTTGTAATATCAATCGCAGAAATATCATACGGTAGGAAGCTGCCAAAGGGAACTTCCATCAGCACGACATGGTTATCTCACCCAAAAATAGAGGATCTTTAAAACGTCGGACATCTTTAAAAACACAAAACAACACAGAGCAAAGCAAAACACGTCTGACCAACGCTGGTGCTGTGGAGGAATGAAGTAAGGGGGTGGGGAGGTGTAGGGGTGGGGAAGGATAGTCGTAGTTGGAGGCAGTAGACGGGTGTAGGACGGCACCTCGTTGTTCCTTCCCGGGGGATGTTGATGAGGAAGAGGTCTAATTGGTGAGAGACCTATGGTCGTGGTTCAATCACGCCCCAGTTTTCTATACCGACACTTGAAGAGTGAGCGAGCTAGGTTTATGCCTAGGATTCCATGCAGCCTTTTTGCTCTGGTATTTTCAGCAATAACTATGCCTTAGAAATGTTGCTAGTGGAGCATTTCATTTGCCTGATATGTCTTTAAGCTATTTTCAAAGTGAGATCTGTTGCATATTCATATATTGTTTTCTTTAGAGTGAAATTCCGATTTATTCCCTTCTAAAGGCTAATGGTGTTTTGTTTCAATTCCAGCATCATATGAAGATGAGCGCTAGAACAGCAGCCTGGCAAGTCCAACCCCCCACGTGACGCCCAGCCACACATCTATCTGGGATTGGACCTGCTGCCTTGCAAAGGCTAGAAAACCTCTCCACCCATTACCGTGTATAGTGAGTATCATATTCATTTAGACCAGTGGTTCCCAAACTATCTTACCTGACGCCCCTTTTTTGCTTCCAGTAGACCCGTACGCCCCCCCACTCCTCTTTTTTTATATGAAATGATTCTTACATTTATTTCCTAGCATTGTAAAGGAAAACAGATTTCTGTTTGTATTACATTTTACTAATGAAAGCCACTCAAACAAATAATAGTACATTCCAGTAACTAAAAACGAAACATTTGGTTCAAAGTGAGCGAAAAAAAGTTTGAACATTAGCAAATTGGCAAAACTGAGTTGCAATTTTAAGAATAGATAATTTGAAAACATGGCATATAATATTTGGAAATACTTATGAGACTAAGGCACAATTTCTGGTCAAATTTAGTGAGATGGATGCATGTATGTAATGACAGATATTTGTTCTTTTAATGATTTTATTCTATTAAACAAGTAATTTCGAGGAGATGACTTCACGCCCCCCTTGTATCGTCCTCACGCCCCCCTAGTGGGGCGCGCCCCCCAGTTTGGGAACCACTGATTTAGACCTTCACTGTGGGTGGGCTTGGGAAGAAGGGTTTAGGACTAGCATGCCCATTCTCCCTATGTCTTTCTCAATCTCAAGTTAAAAATATCTCATCAGGGTATGAAAGAATTATTATTCTTCAAGGGTTAGAGGAAAGAATTAGTAAAATCTTGTGGTTTCATTGATATAAAGGCCTTTATTTGGTATTATCAATGTAGTCTTGAGTGTCTATCCTCAACTCCTTGAACAGCCTGATAGATTTCTACTCCCTTCACAGCACCATTGAATACTCTTAAAGTCCAGACATTTCCATTCAGCAAGGTCGTGAATAATAAGCTGAATAATATAAACAAAAAAGGGCAAGGCCCCCTCCAAAATCTCAAAACTCATAGATCTGGTACTTAACTTTGATGTAGTGACAGTGGAGTCGGACATCTTGAGGTAAAACCAGAGAAAAACCAGCGAAATACACACACCAGACAAAAAACGGTTATTAAACTGCGTGCTAATAAAGGAGTGTCGTCACTGGCGTGGGTTGACTAGTAGCAGTACGAGGTTGAACGGCACCTCGCTGTTCGGGGATTTTGACAGGAGATATCTAAATGGTGCGAGGCCTCTGGTTGTGATTTATCGCGCCCCAGTATTATATCGACACCTTATACAGGTGAGCGAGCTGGGTTCAACCTGGCATTCCCATGCAATTTTTTCTCTGGTAATATATAGCAGTTATATACCTTAGAAATGGTGCTTAAGGAGCATTTCACTGGGGGACACAGGTCTCTCGCCCAGAAATAGATTTTTCCTTCGTCAAAATCCCTTTTTTTTTCCCTCTATTGTTTGTGTGATACTTTTGCAAAATATTCAAAATTTTGTCAATTGAAAGTAAACTACTTCAGCTACTGTATATTATAGAAAAAAAGTTGAGAATACATCTTTAATAGAATTTAAGTAAGGTGTTGCAAATAAGGTCCTGGTGCTAGTAGTAATTTATAGTTTTCTGTTTTTTTCTCTTTGTCAGATTTTTTCCATAAATTTAATTCTATTTTCCTCCCTGCATATTTTTTCCATCTTATAACTTTTAGGTATTCTTTGTCAAACATTTTAACCCTTTTACCCCCAGGCTCTTTGGAAATTTCCAACCCTTAACCCCCAGGGGGTTATTTTTTTCCCAGCACCTTTTTCAGTATATTTTTTTTAAATTGCTCTAACAGCCTTAATTTTTGTCATAGAGAGGTCAGGTTGGTCTCATTCTCTTGGAAAATGCCTGAATTTTTAAAAAAATTATCAAAAATATGAAAAAAAAAAAATTTTTATAGCATTTTTTTGCAAGGACGTACCGGTACGTCCATGGAGGTAAAGGGATGTCTTTTGTGAAACGTACCAGTACGTCCTTTGGGGGTAAAAGGGTTAAGTAATCCTATATTGTTGCAAATACCAGCCATATTGCAATGAGTTTTTGGTACCCTTGACAGTGAGGCATTTGTTGATGGAATGCCCCTCTTCAAAGGAAACATATGCATTATCTATTTGAGGCTCAGGATAAAGATGACAGGTTCATCTTTGCCAAAATTCATAGACGTGTCATACTTTGCTAGCGGTATTTTCAGATTTATTTCAGAAGCAGGTCATCTGAAAGCCATTAACCCTTTTACCCCCAAAGGACGTACAGGTACGTTTCACAAAACCCATCCCTTTATCCCCATGGACGTACCGGTACGTCCTTGCAAAAAAATGCTATAAAATTTTTTTTTTTCCATATTTTTGGTAATTTTTTGAGAAAATTTAGGCATTTTCTAAGAGAATGAGACCAACCTGACCTCTCTATGATAAAAATTAAGGCTGTTAGAGCAATTTAAAAAAGATATACTGCAAAATGTGCTGGGAAAAAAAAAGGGTTGGAAATTTCCAAAGAGCCTGGGGGTAAAAGGGTTAACTTTTTATAATGACATCTTCACTTTTATTGTTTTATAGGTAGTAGGTTAGCCAGGGCACCTGTCACCTGTTGAGACACTACCGCTAGAGAGTTATGGGGGTCCTTGGACTGGCCAAACAGTACTATATTGGATCGTTCTCTCTGGTTACTGTTCACCATTTCTTTGCCCACACATACACCGAATAGTCTGGCATATTCTTTACAGATTCTCCTCTGTTCTCATACACCTGACAACACTGAGATTACCAAACAATTCTTCCTCACCCAAGGGGTTAACTACTGCATTGTAATTGTTCAGTGGCTACTTTCCTCTTGGTAAGGGTAGAAGGGATTATTTAGCTATGGCAAGCAGCTCTTCTAGGAGAAGAACACTTCAAAATCAAACCATTGTTCTCTAGTCTTGGGTAGTGCCATAGCCTCTGTACCATGGTCTTCCACTGTCTTGAGTTAGAGTTCTCTTGATTGAGGATACACTCGGGCACACTATTCTATGTAATTTCTTTTCCTCTTGTTTTGTTAAATTTTTTATAGTTTACATAAGAAATATTTATTTTAATGTTACTGTTTAAAATATTTAATTTTTTCTTGTTTATGTTCCTCACTGGGCTATTTTTCCCTGTTGGGCTTATAGCATCTTGCTTTTCTAACTAGGGTTGTAGCTTAGCTAGTAATAATAATAATAAGAAATTAATAACAGCTTTAGTGGATAAGATTGTATTAAGGAGGTTGGCCATGTAGAGAATGGAAAATAGCCATTGCTAAGAAGGGGATGAATGCACGAGTTGATGGGAGTTTTAAAAGAGGGAGCCCAAGGTATGGGTGGATGGATGGAGTGAAGAAAGCTATATATGATAGGAGGATTAGATGTGAGAGAAGCAAAAGTGTGTGCTAGAAATAATAATGAGGGTTAACCCTTTTACCCCCAAAGGACGTACTGGTACGTTTCACAAAAGCCATCCCTTTACCCCCATGGACGTACCGGTACGTCCTTGCAAAAAAATGCTATCAATTTTTTTTTTTCATATTTTTCATAATTTTTTGAGAAAATTCAGGCATTTTCCAAGAGAATGAGACCAACCTGACCTTTCTATGACAAAAATTAAGCCTGTTAAAGCAATTTAAAAAAAGTATACTGCAAAATGTGATGGGAAAAAAATAACCCCTTGGGGGTTAAGGGTTGGAAATTTCCAAATAGCCTGGGGGTAAATGGGTTAAGCTATTATGACGCAGTTCCGATAGGCCATTCCTTGCTCCTTCCTCCAGTCGCCTTGGTGACAGCTGAGGTAGCAGCAGTAGGGGATTCCGCATGTGAAGTTTCATTTGTGGTGCAGTACCATCCAAAGTCGGCTGAATCCCTCGTCAGGTTGGGCGGAGCTAAGAGAAGAAAAGTCCCCTCCCCCCTTTTTTTTTTATGTTAAGCTACCCCCTGAATTGGGGTAAGTGTCTTGATAGAGTTATTATTATTATTATTATTAAATGCTAAGCTACAGCCCTAGTTGGAAAAGCAGGATGCTATAAGCCCAGGGGCCCCAACAGGGAAAATATCCCAGTGAGGAAAGGAAATAAGGAAAAATAAAATATTTTAGGAATAGTAACAATATTCAAATAAATATTTCCTATTTAAACAATAAACACTTTACATCTGTGTATTTATATATCAATATATATTAGGATTATAGTAGCATATATTTACTCGTTAGTTATACTGGTCCCCCTTTCACATCTCAAATGAATGGTCACCCTACATATGATGGCCAGTGTGTGCAGTATTGTCTCGTATGGTGGCTATAATGTGCAATATTGTGCATTAAGTAGGCCATACTGTGTAGTATTGTGTCTTATGGTGGCTATACTGTGTAGTATCGTGCCTTATGGTGGCTATACTGTAGTATTGTGCCTTATGGTGGCTATACTGTAGTATTGTGCCTTGTATATTGTGCCTTATGGTGGCTATACTGTGTAGTATTGAGCCCTATGGTGGCTATACTGTAGTATTGTTCCTTATGGTGGTTATACTATGTAGTATTGTGCCTTATGAGGCTATACTGTGTAGTATTGAGCCCTATGATGAAAGCCAATGTTATTAGGTTCTTCATTTGTACTTTCGACTGATTTTTATAGTTTTATTTCAATGACTTAATATGAAATCATTAATAATGCAGTGATTATCGTTGGAATGTATTCATTATATTATGCATTAGTAACTTATTAGTTATCAGAATGGCAAAACATGTAGGCAGGCATTTTATATGGAAATGTGCAGGTATCTTTCAGTATTTTATTGGAAAAGTATACAGGTTTTCTGTTAACCCTTTTACCCCCAGGCTATTTGGAACTTTCCAACCCTTAACCCCCAGGCATTTTTTTTTTCAATCACATTTTGCAATATATATTTTTTAAAATGCTCTAACAGCCTTAATTTTCATCATAGAGAGATCAGGTTGGTCTCATTATTTTGGAAAATGCCTGAAGTTTCTCATAAAGTTATAAAAAATATGCAATAAAATGTAAATGGCTGTTTTTCAAGGACATACCGGTACGTCCATGGGGGCAAAGTGATGAGTTTTGTGAAACGTACCAGTACGTCCATTGGGGGTAAAGTGATGAGTTTTGTGAAACGTACCAGTACGTCCATGGGGGTAAAGTGATGAGTTTTGTGAAACGTACCAGTACGTCCATTGGGGGTAAAAGGGTTAACTGATAATTCCCTTGATTTAACGAATGTGGACGTTTTAGTACCAGGACGTCTCGTCTCCTACCATCAAGTGACATTCTGATTTTCATGCCTGGAAAAATTGCAGCAATATTGGTAGCACATTGAATTAAGCTATAAAGTATCAAAGGAAGCCTTTGTTGAGAATTTAAAGTTTATTATTATTATTATTATTACTATTATTATTATTATTATTATTATTACTATCCAAGCTACAACCCTAGTTGGAAAAGCAAGATGCTATAAGCCCAGGGGCTCCAACAAGGAAAAATAGCCCAGTGAGGAAAGGAAATAAGGAAATAAATAAATGAAGAGAACAAATTAACAATAAATCATTCTAAAATAAGTAACAACGTCAAAACAGACATGTCATATATAAACTATTAACAACATCAAAAACAAATATGTCATAAATAAACTATAGAAAGACTCATGTCCGCCTGGTCAACAAAAAAGCATTTGCTCCAACTTTGAACTTTTGAAGTTCTACTGATTCAACCACCCGATTAGGAAGATCATTCCACTAGGGACCCAGCTGTGCATTTCACTTGATGAATTTGAATGTTATGAAGCAACTGCTATGGAAATGCCACCAGATGTTGCTTACAAGGCAGCTAAAACTGGCACACTCATAAAAAAGATGCGCCTGATGTATATTTGAATGCCAGAGACAAATAACCACATATTACACAGTTTAAAGGTTTAAAGGTGGCTCATGAATGGCAGAGGCAAGGGACAGTGACATTGCCCTAGCAATCAGGATGATGCCCTAGAGACTGACCGTATATGATCAGCGCCCAAGCCTCCTCTCCACCCAAGCTAGGACCAGGGAAGGCCAGGCAGTGGCTGCTGATGACTCAGCAGATTGACCTATAGGCTCACCCAAACCCAGATTGACCTATAGGCTTCCCCAAACCCCCCAATCTTAGCTCACAAGGATGGTAAGGTTGCAGACACTAATGGCACTAACGAGACTGAGCGGGACTCGATCCCCCGATGGGCAAACACCAGGCAGAGACGTTGCCAATTAGGCCACAGCATATTTGAAACTCGAATTTACACACAACACAAAGTATTGTTAACAAACTGCGTGCTATATTAGGAGTGACGTCACTGGCGTGGGTTGGTTAGTAGTAGTACGAGGTTGAACGGCGCCTCGCTGTTCGGGGATTTTGACAGGAGACATCTAAATGGTGCGAGGCCTCTGGTTGTGATTTATCGCGCCCCAGTATTATATCGACACCTTATACAGGTGAGCGAGCTGGGTTCAACCTGGCATTCCCATGCAATTTTTTCTCTGGTAATATATAGCAGTTATATACCTTAGAAATGGTGCTATAGGAGCATTTCACTGGGCGACACGGGTCGGAGCCCAGAAAGAGAGATATAAAGACATATAACCAAACTTTTCTAATTGATGTACTACTACCACATAATGTCACTTCATCTAGCATTCTCAGTACTATCAAAAGTGTATTGATGCTTATGCAGAGGATTTCAACAGTAGTTTCTCAGCTGAGCTTCAGCTGTTTCATTCATATGTGCGCTATTAAATTCAGTTAAACAAAAAATGTAGAAACAAGATTCCGTCATGCTGAACTTTATCAAAGGGATTTTGACGTAGGGAAAATCTATTTTTGGGCTCGAGCCCTGTCGTCCTGATGGAAGTTCCTTCTGGCACCAACCGGAAACGACTATCCGAAGATATCGCGTATAATCAGGGACGTATCCTAAGATAACCATAGATATCTGCATCCCAAACAGACCATACCCGGTCTAGTCCACAAAGGGGAAGGATAAATAACGAGCTGTTACACATCCTATCACCTTCGAGTGCCCCTGTGCGTTCCTGCTTCTCATTCCTTCGAACACAGCTGATAGCTAGAAGATAATACTGAGTGTGCGTTTCCAAATGTAGACATTGGCTTTCGTATATTTTTAACATCAGTGGTCACAAACTTTTCAGCTGAAAGCTCATTTTCTCATTTGAAGCATTAAAAATCCCATCAGAACAACTGGATGCTTTATCTCTTTTGAATATAAAAGCAGATGTGTTACGTTGGATCAGTTTTGAGGATCTGTTAACCCTTTTACCTCCTGGCTATTTGGAACTTTCCAACCCTTAACCCCCAGGGGTTATTTTTTTTCAAGCACATTTTGCAGTATATTTTTTTTAAATTGCTCTAACAGCCTTAATTTTCGTCTTAGAGAGGTCAGGTTGGTCTCATTCTCTTGGAAAATGGCTGAAGTTTCTCAAAAAATTATCAAAAATATGCAAAAAAAAATGTAAATAGCAGTTTTTTGCAAGGACGTACCAGTACGTCCATGGGGGTAAAGGGATGAGTTTTGTGAAACGTACCAGTACATCCGTTAGGGGTAAAAGGGTTAAAAGACTTCGAGGTTATAAAAAGCAGGGGGAACTTTTCAAACGTAAGTGAAAGTATAAAAAATGAAAAAAAATTTCTTTGTTACTGTTAGTTTTGTTTGATTTTGTTTAATAAAATTGTGTTGCTCGTTATGTGAATATTTTTAATTACTGTACACTTGTATGGAGCACCAAAATTTCAAGTGCTTTGGGCCTCTAAAGGGCCTAGTCCTGCCCTTCTTTGAGAAATGTATTATTGAGTAGATCGGTTTGTATTCTACGTAACATCGGTTAATCAACACCATAAACGATTTGCCTGATATGTCTTTAACCCTTTTACCCCCAGGCTCTTTGGAAATTTCCAACCCTTAACCTCCAAGGGGTTATTTTTTTCCCAGCACATTTTGCAGTATATTTTTTTTCAAATTGCTCTAACAGCCTTAATTTTTGTCATAGAGGGGTCAGGTTGGTCTCATTCTCTTGGAAAATGCCTGAATTTTTTCAAAAAATTATCAGAAATATGAAAAAAATAATTTTTATAGCATTTTTTAGCAAGGACGTACCGGTACGTCCATGGGGGTAAAGGGATGGGTTTTCTGAAACGTACCAGTACGTCCTTTGGGGGTAAAAGGGTTAAGCTATTTTCACAGTGAGATCTGTTGCATATTCATTTATTGTTTTCTTTAGAGTGAAATTCCAATTTATTTCCTTATAAAGGCTAATGGTGTTTTGTTTCAATTCCAGCATCATATGAAGATGAGCGCTAGAACAGCAGCCTGGCAAGTCCAACCCCCCACGTGACGCCCAACCACACATCTATCTGGGATTGGACCTGCTGCCATGCAAAGGCCAGAAAACCTCTCCACCCATTACCGTGTATAGTGAGTATCATATTCATTTAGACCAGTGGTTCCCAAACTATCTTACCTGACGCCCCCTTTTTGCTTCCAGTATACCCGTACACCCCCCCCACTCCTCTCTTTTTTTTATATGAAATGATTCTTACATTTATTTCCTAGCATTGTAAAGGAAAACAGATTTCTGTTTGTATTACATTTTAATAATGAAAGCCACTCAAACAAATAATAGTACATTCCAGTAACTAAAAACGAAACATTTGGTTCAAAGTGAGCGAAAAAAGTTTGATCATTAGCAAATTGGCAAAATTGAGTTGCAATTTTAAGAATAGATAATTTGAAAACATGGCATATAATATTTGGAAATACTTATGAGACTAAGGCAAAATTTCTGGTCAAATTTAGTGAGATGGATGCATGTATGTAATGACAGATATTTGTTCTTTTAATGATTTCATTATTCTATTAAACAAGTAATTTCGAGCAGATGACTTCACGCCCCCCTTGTATCGTCCTCACGCCCCCCTAGTGGGGCGCGCCCCCCAGTTTGGGAACCACTGATTTAGACCTTCACTGTGGGTGGGCTTGGGAAGAAGGGTTTAGGACTAGCATGCCCATTCTCCCTATGTCTTTCTCAATCTCAAGTTAAAAATATCTCATCAGGGTATGAAAGAATTATTCTTCAAGGCTTAGAGGAAAGAATTAGTAAAATCTGTGGTTTCATTGATATAAAGGCCTTTATTTGGAGTTATCAATGTAGTCTGAGTGTCTATCCTCAACTCCTTGAACAGCCTTATAGATTTCTACTCCCTTCACAGCACCATTGAATACTACTAAAGTCCAGAAATTTCCATTCAGCAAGGTCGTGAATAATAAGCTGAATAATATAAACAAAAAAGGGCAAGGCCCCCTCCAAAATCTCAAAACTCATAGATCTGGTACTTAACTTAGATGTAGTGACAGTGGAGTCGGACATCTTGAGGTAAAACCAGAGAAAAACCAGCGAAATACACACACCAGACAAAAAACGGTTATTAAACTGCGTGCTAATAAAGGAGTGTCGTCACTGGCGTGGGTGGACTTGTAGCAGTATGAGGTTGAACGGCACCTCGCTGTTCGGGGATTTTGACAGGAGATATCTAAATGGTGCGAGGCCTCTGGTTGTGATTTATCGCGCCCCAGTATTATATCGACACCTTATACAGGTGAGCGAGCTGGGTTCAACCTGGCATTCCCATGCAATTTTTTCTCTGGTAATATATAGCAGTTATATACCTTAGAAATGGTGCTTAAGGAGCATTTCACTGGGCGACACGGGTCTCTCGCCCAGAAATAGATTTTTCCTTCGTCAAAATCCCTTTTTTTTCCCTCTATTGTTTGTGTGATAATTTTGCAAAATATTCAAAATTGTTTGTCAATTGAAAGTAAACTACTTCAGCTACTGTATATTATAGAAAAAAAGTTGAGAATACATCTTTAATAGAATTTAAGTAAGGTGTTCCAAATAAGGTCCTGGTGCTAGTAGTAATTTATAGTTTTCTGTTTTTTTCTCTTTGTCAGATTTTTTCCATAAATTTAATTCTATCTTCCTCCCTGCATATTTTTTCCATCTTATAACTTTTAGGTATTCTTTGTCAAACATTTTAACCCTTTTACCCCCAGGCTCTTTGGAAATTTCCAACCCTTAACCCCCAGGGGGTTTTTTTTTTCCCAGCACATTTTGCAGTATATTTTTTTTAAATTGCTCTAACAGCCTTAATTTTTGTCATAGAGAGGTTAGGTTGGTCTCATTCTCTTGGAAAATGCCTGAATTTTTTCAAAAAATTATCAGAAATATGAAAAAAATAATTTTTATAGCATTTTTTAGCAAGGACGTACCGGTACGTCCATGGGTTTAAAGGGATGGGTTTTGTGAAACGTACCAGTACGTCCTTTGGGGGTAAAAGGGTTAAGCTATTTTCACAGTGAGATTTGTTGCATATTCATATATTGTTTTCTTTAGAGTGAAATTCCGATTTATTCCCTTATAAAGGCTAATGGTGTTTTGTTTCAATTCCAGCATCATATGAAGATGAGCGCTAGAACAGCAGCCGGGCAAGTCCAACCCCTCACGTGACGCCCAACCACACATCTATCTGGGATTGGACCTGCTGCCATGCAAAGGCTGGAAAACCTCTCCACCCATTACCGTGTATAGTGAGTATCATATTCATTTAGACCAGTGGTTCCCAAACTATCTTACCTGACGCCCCCTTTTTGCTTCCAGTAGACCCGTACGCCCCCACTCCTCTCTTTTTTTTTATATGAAATGATTCTTACATTTATTTCTTAGCATTGTACAGGAAAACAGATTTCTGTTTGTATTACATTTTAATAATGAAAGCCACTCAAACAAATAATAGTACATTCCAGTAACTAAAAACGAAACATTTGGTTCAAAGTGAGCGAAAAAAAGTTTGAACATTAGCAAATTGGCAAAACTGAGTTGCAATTTTAAGAATAGATAATTTGAAAACATGGCATATAATAATTGGAAATATTTATGAGACTAAGGAACGATTTTTTTGTCAAATTTAGTGAGATGGATGCATGTATGTAATGACAGATATTTGTTCTTTTAATGATTTCATTATTCTATTAAACAAGTAATTTCGAGCAGATGACTTCACGCCCCCCTTGTATCGTCCTCACGCCCCCCTAGTGGGGCGCGCCCCCCAGTTTGGGAACCACTGATTTAGACCTTCACTGTGGGTGGGCTTGGGAAGAAGGGTTTAGGACTAGCATGCCCATTCTCCCTATGTCTTTCTCAATCTCAAGTTAAAAATATCTCGTCAGGGTATGAAAGAATTAATTATTCTTCAAGGGTTAGAGGAAAGAATTAGTAAAATCTGTGGTTTCATTGATATAAAGGCCTTTATTTGGAATTATCAATGTAGTCTGATTGTCTATCCTCAACTCCTTGAACAGCCTGATAGATTTCTACTCCCTTCACAGCACCATTGAATACTCTTAAAGTCCAGAAATTTCCATTTTTTTTTTCATCTATTGTTTGTGTGATAATTTTGCAAAATATTAAAAATTGTTTGTCAATTGAAAGTAAACTACTTCAGCTACTGTATATAATAGAAAAAAAAGTTGAGAATACATCTTTAATAGAATATAAATAAGGTGTTCCAAATAAGGTCCTGGTGTTAGTAGTAATTTATAGTTTTCTGTTTTTTTCTCTTTGACAGATTTTTTTCCATAAATTTAATTCTATTTTTCTCCCTGCATATTTGTTCCATCTTATAACTTTTAGGTATTCTTTGTCAAACATTTTATCCCTTTTACCCCCAGGCTCTTTGGAAATTTCCAACCCTTAACCCCCAGGGGGTTATTTTTTTCCCAGCACATTTTGCAGTATATTTTTTTTTAAATTGCTCTAACAGCCTTAATTTTTGTCATAGAGAGGTCAGGTTGGTCTCATTCTCTTGGAAAATGCCTGATTTTTTTCAAAAAATTATCAGAAATATGAAAAAAATAATTTTTATAGCATTTTTTAGCAAGGACGTACCGGTACGTCCATGGGGGTAAAGGGATGGGTTTTGTGAAACGTACCAGTACGTCCTTTGGGGGTAAAAGGGTTAAGCTATTTTACAGTGAGATCTGTTGCATATTCATATATTGTTTTCTTTAGAGTGAAATTCCAATTTATTCCCTTATAAAGGCTAATGGTGTTTTGTTTCAATTCCAGCATCATATGAAGATGAGCGATAGAACAGCAGCCTGGCAAGTCCAACCCCCCACGTGACGCCCAACCACACATCTCTCTGGGATTGGATCTGCTGCCATGCAAAGGCTAGAAAACCTCTCCACCCATTACCGTGTATAGTGAGTATCATATTCATTTAGACCAGTGGTTCCCAAACTATCTTACCTGACGCCCCCTTTTTGCTTCCAGTAGACCCGTACGCCCCCCCACTCCTCTCTTTTTTTATATGAAATGATTCTTACATTTATTTCCTAGCATTGTAAAGGAAAACAGATTTCTGTTTGTATTACATTTTAATAATGAAAGCCACTCCAACAAATAATAGTACATTCCAGTAACTAAAAGCGAAACATTTGGTTCAAAGTGACCGAAAAAAAAAGTTAGAACATTAGCAAATTGGCAAAACTGAGTTGCAATTTTAAGAATAGATAATTTGAAAACATGGCATATAATATTTGGAAATACTTAAGAGACTAAGGCAAAATTTCTGGTCAAATTTAGTGAGATGGATGCATGTATGTAATGACAGATATTTGTTCTTTTAATGATTTCATTATTCTATTAAACAAGTAATTTCGAGCTGATGACTTCACGCCCCCCTTGTATCATCCTCACGCCCCCCTAGTGGGGCGCGCCCCCCAGTTTGGGAACCACTGATTTAGGCCTTCACTGTGGGTGGGCTTGGGAAGAAGGGTTTAGGACTAGCATGCCCATTCTCCCTATGTCTTTCTCAATCTCAAGTTAAAAATATCTCATCAGGGTATGAAAGAATTATTCTTCAAGGGTTAGAGGAAAGAATTAGTAAAATCTTGTGGTTTCATTGATATAAAGGCCTTTATTTGGAATTATCAATGTAGTGTCGATCCTCAACTCCTTGAACAGCCTGATAGATTTCTACTCCCTTCACAGCACCATTGAATACTCTTAAAGTCCAGAAATTTCCATTTTTTTTCCCTCTATTGTTTGTGTGATAATTTTGCAAAATATTCAAAATTGTTTGTCAATTGAAAGTAAACTACTTCAGCTACTGTATATTATAGAAAAAAAAGTTGAGAATACATCTTTAATAGAATTTAAGTAAGGTGTTCCAAATAAGGTCCTGGTACTAGTAGAAATTTATAGTTTTCTGTTTTTTTCTCTTTGTCAGATTTTTTCCATAAATTTAATTCTATTTTCCTTCCTACATATTTTTTCCATCTTATAACTTTTAGGTATTCTTTGTCAAACATTTTAACCCTTTTTGGAAATTTCCAACCCTTAACTCCCAGGGGGTTATTTTTTCCCCAGCACATTTTGCAGTATATTTTTTTTTTAAATTGCTCTAACAGCCTTAATTTTCATCATAGAGAGGTCAGGTTGGTTTCATTCTCTTGGGAAATGCCTGAAGTTTCTCAAAAAATTATAAAAAATATGCAAAAAGAAAATTTAAATAGCAGTTTTTTGCAAGGACATACCAGTACGTCCATGGGGGTAAAGGGATGAGTTTTGTGAAACGTACCAGTACATCCATTAGGGGTAAAAGGGTTAAAAGACTTCGAGGTTATAAAAAGCAGGGGGAAACTCTTCAAACGTAACTGAAAGTATGAAAAATGAAAAAAATTTCTTTGTTACTGTTAGTTTTGTTTGATTTTGTTTAATAAAATTGTGTTGCTCGTTATGTGAATATTTTAAATTACTGCACACTTGTATGGAGCACCAAAATTTCAAGTGCTTTGGGCCTCTAAAGGGCTTAGTCCTGCCCTTCTTTGAGAAATGTATTATTGACTAGATCGGTTTGTATTCTATGTAACATCCGTTAATCAACACCATAAACGATTTGCCTGATATGTCTTTAACCCTTTTACCCCCAGGCTCTTTGGAAATTTCCAACCCTTAACCCCCAAGGGGTTATTTTTTTCCCAGCACATTTTGCAGTATATTTTTTTTTAAATTGCTCTAACAGCCTTAATTTTTGTCATAGAGAGGTCAGGTTGGTCTCATTCTCTTGGAAAATGCCTGATTTTTTTCAAAAAATTATCAGAAATATGAAAAAAATAATTTTTATAGCATTTTTTAGCAAGGACGTACCGGTACGTCCATGGGGGTAAAGGGATGGGTTTTGTGAAACGTACCAGTACGTCCTTTGGGGGTAAAAGGGTTAAGCTATTTTCACAGTGAGATCTGTTGCATATTCATATATTGTTTTCTTTAGGGTGAAATTCCGATTTATTCCCTTATAAAGGCTAATGGTGTTTTGTTTCAATTCCAGCATCATATGAAGATGAGCGCTAGAACAGCAGCCTGGCAAGTCCAACCCCCCACGTGACGCCCAACCACACATCTATCTGGGATTGGACCTGCTGCCATGCAAAGGCTAGAAAACCTCTCCACCCATTACCGTGTATAGTGAGTATCATATTCATTTAGACCAGTGGTTCCCAAACTGGGGGGCGCGCCCCCCTAGGGGGGCGTGAGGATGATAAAAGGGGGGCGTGAAGTCATCTGCTCGAAATTACTTGTTTAATAGAATAATAAAATCATTAAAAGAACAAATATCTGTCATTACATACATGCATCCATCTCACTAAATTTGACCAGAAATTATGCCTTAGTGTCATAAGTATTTCCAAATATTATATGCCATGTTTTCAAATTACAGTATCTATTCTTTAAATTTCAACTCAATTTTACCAATTTGCTAATGTTCTAACTTTTTTCGGTCAATTTGAACCAAATGTTACGCTTTTAGTTACTGGAATGTACTATTATTTGTTTGAGTGGCTTTCATTATTAAAATGTAATACAAACAGAAATATGTTTTCCTGTACAATGCTAGGAAATAAATGTAAGAATCATTTCATATAAAAAAAAGAGAGGAGTGGGGGCGTACGGGTCTACTGGAAGCAAAAAGGGGGCGTCAGGTAAGATAGTTTGGGAACCACTGATTTAGACCTTCACTGTGGGTGGGCTTGGGAAGAAGGGTTTAGGACTAGCGTGCCCATTCTCCCTATGTCTTTCTCAATCTCAAGTTAAAAATATCTCATCAGGGTATGAAAGAATTATTCTTCAAGGGTTAGAGGAAAGAATTAGTAAAATCTGTGGTTTCATTGATATAAAGGCCTTTATTTGGAATTATCAATGTAGTCTGAGTGTCTATCCTCAACTCCTTGAACAGCCTGATAGATTTCTACTCCCTTCACAGCACCATTGAATACTCTTAAAGTCCAGAAATTTCCATTTTTTTTCCCTCTATTGTTTGTGTGATAATTTTGCATAATCAAAATTGTTTGTCAATTGAAAGTAAACTACTTCAGCTACTGTATATTATAGAAAAAAAAGTTGAGAATACATCTTTAATATAATTTAAGTAAGGTGTTCCAAATAAGGTCCTGGTGTTAGTAGAAATTTATAGTTTTCTGTTTTTTTCTCTTTGTCAGATTTTTTCCATAAATTTAATTCTATTTTCCTCCCTGCATATTTTTTCCATCTTATAACTTTTAGGTATTCTTTGTCAAACATTTTAACCCTTTTACCCCCAGGCTCTTTGGAAATTTCCAACCCTTAACCCCCAGGGGGTTATTTTTTCCCCAGCACATTTTGCAGTATATTTTTTTTAAATTGCTCTAACAGCCTTAATTTTTGTCATAGAGAGGTCAGGTTGGTCTCATTCTCTTGGAAAATGCCTGAATTTTTTCAATAAATTATCAAAAATATGAAAAAACAAATTTTTATAGCATGTTTTTGCAAGGACGTACCGGTACGTCCATGGGGGTAAAGGGATGGGTTTTGTGAAACGTACCAGTACGTCCTTTGGTGGTAAAAGGGTTAAGTAATCCTATATTGTTGCAAATACCAGCCATATTGCAATGACTGTTTGGTACCCTTGACAGTGAGGCATTTGTTGATGGAATGCCCCTCTTCAAAGGAAACATATACATTATCTATTTGAGGCTGAGGATAAAGATGACAGGTTCATCTTTGCCAAAATTCATAGACGTGTCATACTTTACTAGCGGTATTTTTAGATTTATTTCAGAAGCAGGTCATCTGAAAGCCATTAACTTTTTATAATGACATCTTCACTTTTATTGTTTTATAGGTAG
The DNA here is from genome assembly GCF_036898095.1 of Palaemon carinicauda. NCBI lineage: Eukaryota > Metazoa > Arthropoda > Malacostraca > Decapoda > Palaemonidae > Palaemon > Palaemon carinicauda. Next base: position 93,677,200 of record NC_090754.1, on the reverse strand, counting down.
TAGGTTTAGGGCACCTGTCACCTGTTGAGACACTACCGCTAGAGAGTTATGGGGGTCCTTGGACTGGCCAGACCGTACTATATTGGATCGTTCTCTAAACAATTATTCTTCACACAAGGGGTTAACTACTGCACTGTAATTGTTCAGTGGCTACTTTCCTCTTGGTAAGGGTAGAAGGAACTCTTTAGCTATGGCAAGCAGCTCTTCTAGGAGAAGGACACTCCAAAATCAAACCATTGTTCTCTAGTCTTGGGTAGTGCCATAGCCTCTGTACCATGGGCTTCCACTGTCTTGAGTTAGAGTTCTCTTGATTGAGGATACACTCGGGCACACTATTTTATGTAGTTTCTCTTCCTCTTGTTTTGTTAAATTTTTTATAGTTTGCATAAGAAATATTTATTTTAATGTTACTGTTTTGAATATTTAATTTTTTCTTGTTTATGTTCCTCACTGGGCTATTTTTCCCTGTTGGAGCCCTTGGGCTTATAGCATCTTGCTTTTCTAACTAGGGTTGTAGCTTAGCTAGTAATAATAATAATAAGAAATTAATAACAGCTTTAGTGGATAAGAATGTATTAAGGTGATTGGCCATGTAGAGAATGGAAAATAGCCATTGCTAAGAAGGGGATGAATGCACGAGTTGATGGGAGATTTAAAAGAGGGAGCCCAAGGTATGGGTGGATGGATGGAGTGAAGAAAGCTATATATGATAGGAGGATTAGATGTGAGAGAAGCAAAAGTGTGTGCTAGAAATAATAATGAGGGTTAACCCTTTTACCCCCAAAGGACGTACTGGTACGTTTCACAAAAGCCATCCCTTTACCCCCTTGGACGTACCGGTACGTCCTTGCAAAAAAATGCTATCAATTTTTTTTTTTTTTCATAATTTTTTTTAGAAAATTCAGGCATTTTCCAAGAGAATGAGACCAACCTGACCTTTCTATGACAAAAATTAAGCCTGCTAAAGCAATTTAAAAAAGGTATACTGCAAAATGTGATGGGAAAAAATAACCCCTTGGGGGTTAAGGGTTGGAAATTTCCAAATAGCCTGGGGGTAAATGGGTTAAGCTATTATGACGCAGTTCGGATAGGCCCTTCCTTGCTCCTTCCTCCAGTCGCCTTGGTGACAGCTGAGGTCGCAGCAGTAGGGGATTTCGCATGTGAAGTTTCATTTGTGGTGCAGTACCAACCAAAGTCGGCTGAATCCCTCGTCAGGTTGGGGCGGAGCTAAGAGAAGAAAAGTCCCCCCCTCTTTTTTTATGTTGAGCTACCCCCTGAATTGGGGTAAGTGTCTTGATAGAGTTATTATTATTATTATTATTATTAAATGCTAAGCGACAACCCTAGTTGGCAAAGTAGGATGCTATAAGCCCAGGGGCCCCAACAGGGAAAATAGCCCAGTGAGGAAAGGAAATAAGGAAATACATACATACATATACCAAAGGCACTTCCCCCAATTTTGGGGGGTAGCCGACATCAACAAGAAACAAAAACAAAAAAGGGGACCTCTACTCTCTACGTTCCTCCAGCCTAACCAGGGACTCAGCCGAGTTCAGCTGGTACTGCTAGGGTGCCACAGCCCAACCTCCCACATTTCCACCACAGATGAAGCTTCATACTGCTGAGTCCCCTACTGCTGCTACCTCCGCGGTCATCTAAGGCACCGGAGGAAGCAGCAGGGCCTACCGGAACTGCGTCACAATCGCTCGCCATTCATTCCTATTTCTAGCACGCTCTCTTGCCTCTCTCACATCTATCCTCCTATCACCCAGAGCTTTCTTCACCCCATCCATCCACCCAAACCTTGGCCTTCCTCTTGTACTTCTCCCATCAACTCTTGCATTCATCACCTTCTTTAGCAGACAGCCATTTTCCATTCTCTCAACATGGCCAAACCACCTCAACACATTCATATCCACTCTAGCCGCTAACTCATTTCTTACACCCGTTCTCTCCCTCACCACTTCGTTCCTAACCCTATCAACTCGAGATACACCAGCCATACTCCTCAGACACTTCATCTCAAACACATTCAATTTCTGTCTCTCCATCACTTTCATTCCCCACAACTCCGATCCATACATCACAGTTGGTACAATCACTTTCTCATATAGAACTCTCTTTACATTCATGCCCAACCCTCTATTTTTTACTACTCCCTTAACTGCCCCCAACACTTTGCAACCTTCATTGACTCTCTGACGTACATCTGCTTCCACTCCACCATTTGCTGCAACAACAGACCCCAAGTACTTAAACTGATCCACCTCCTCAAGTAACTCTCCATTCAACATGACATTCAACCTTGCACCAATATTCAAATAAATATTTCCTATTTAAACAATAAAAACTTTACATCTGTGTATTTATATATCAATATATATTAGGATTATAGTGGCATATATTTACTTGTTAGTTATACTGGTCCCCCTTTCACATCTCAAATGAATGGTCACCCTACATATGATGGCCAGTGTGTGCAGTATTGTCTCGTATGGTGGCTATAATGTGCAATATTGTGCATTAAGTAGGCCATACTGTGTAGTATTGTGCCTTATTATGACCATACTGTGTAGTATTGTGTCTTATGGTGGCTATACTGTGTAGTATCGTGCCTTATGGTGGCTATATTGTAGTATTGTGCCTTATGGTGGTTATACTGTGTAGTACCGTGTCTTATGGTGGCTATACTGTGTAGTATTGAGCCCTATGATGAAAGCCAATGTTATTAGGTTCTTCATTTGTACTTACGACTGATTTTTATAGTTTTATTTCAATGACTTAATATGAAATCATTAATAATGCAGTGATTATCGTTGGAATGTATTCATCATATTATGCATTAGTAACTTATTAGTTATCTGAATGGCAAAACATGTAGGCAGGCATTTTATATGGAAATGTGCAGGAGGTATCTTTCAGTAGTGTATTGGAAAAGTATACAGGTTTTCTGTTAACCCTTTTACCCCCAGGCTATTTGGAACTTTCCAACCCTTAACCCCCAGGCATTTTTTTTTTCAATCACATTTTGCAATATATATTTTTTAAAATGCTCTAACAGCCTTAATTTTCATCATAGAGAGGTCAGGTTGGTCTCATTATTTTGGAAAATGCCTGAAGTTTCTCATAAAGTTATAAAAAATATGCAATAAAATGTAAATGGCTGTTTTTCGCAAGGACATACCGGTACGTCCATGGGGGTAAAGTGATGAGTTTTGTGAAACATACCAGTACGTCCATTGGGGGAAAAAGGGTTAACTGATAATTCCCTTGATTTAACGAATGTGGACGTTTTAGTACCAGGACGTCTCGTCTCCTACCATCAAGTGACATTCTGATTTTCATGCCAGGAAAAATTGCAGCAATATTGGTAGCACTTTGAATTAAGCCTTTTACCCCCAGGCTCTTTGGAAATTTCCAACCCTTAACCCCCAGGGGGTTATTTTTTCCCCAGCACATTTTGCAGTATATATTTTTTAAATTGCTCTAACAGCCTTAATTTTTGTCATAGAGAGGTCAGGTTGGTTTCATTCTCTTGGAAAATGCCTGAATTTTCTCAAAAAATTATTAAAAATATGAAAAAAAAATATTTTATAGCATTTTTTTGCAAGGACGTACCGGTACGTCCATGGGGGTAAAGGGATGAGTTTTGTGAAACATACCAGTATGTCCTTTGGGGGTAAAAGGGTTAAAGTTTAATTTGGACATTATTACTGATAGGTAAACTAAATTGAATAAGATTTTTTCCATCGCGTTTTGGTAAAGTCGGGTTTGAAGTAATCTACTAATAAGGTAATCAAATTTGAAGGGGAACATTTGAAGTTTAAGGAAGAAATTTCTCCCTGCGGTCTCTTTTTGTATAGTCGTCAACTCGTGGAATAGTTCCTGACGACCTAATTTCCGAATCAGTAGTTTAACCCTTTTACCCCCAAAGGACGTACTGGTACGTTTCACAAAACTCATCCATTTACCCCCATGGACGTACCGGTACGTCCTTGCAAAAAAATGCTATAAAAATTTTTTTTTTCATTTTTTTTATAATTTTTTGAGAAAATTCAGGCATTTTCCAAGAGAATGAGACCAACCTGACCTCTCTATGACAAAAATTAAGGCTGTTAGAGCAATTTAAAGAAAATTATACTGCAAAATGTGCTTGGGAAAAAATAACCCCTTGATGGTTAAGGGTTGGAAATTTCCAAAGAGCCTGGGGGTAAAATGGTTAAATGCCAAAACTAACATTCACTAAAAAGTTCAATCCTAATTATGAAAGATAATTTGCCTTTGAAAATATCTATAACCTTTCGTTGAATATAAAATATACGAATTGCCTGTGCTTTTACTACATTGTGATGGAAGATGAAAGGATTTTGTTGAATTATTTTATAGATTCTAATTATGAATAGGTAGTTTTTTGGCATATACTTGGTATATACAACTCCTTCCATGTCAGGTAGTAGGTTGGCCAGGGCACCAGCCGCCCGTTGAGATACTACCGCTAGAGAGTTATGGGATCCTTTGACTGGCCAGACAGTACTTCATTGGATCCTTCTCTCTGGTTACGGTTCTTTCCCTTTGCCTACACATACACTGAATAGTCTGGCCTATTCTTTACAGATTTTCTCCTCTGACCTCATACACCTGACAACACTGAGATTACCAAACAATTCTTCCTCATCCAAGGGGTTAACTACTGCAATGTAATTATTCAGTGGCTACTTTCCTCTTAGTAAGGGTAGAAGAGACACTCTAGCTATGGTAAGCAGCTCTTCTAGGAGAAGGACACTCCAAAATCAAACCATTGTTCTCTTGTCTTAGGTAGTGCTATAGCCTATGTACCATGGTCTTCCACTGTCTTGGGTTAGAGTTCTCTTGCTTGAGGGTACACTCAGGCACACTGTTCTATCTAGTTTCTCTCTTTGTTTTGTTGAAGTTTTTATTGTTTATTTAGGAAATATTCATTTTAATGTTGTTGCTATTCTTAAAATATTTTATTTTTCCTTATTTCCTTTCCTCACTGAGCTATTTTCCCTGTTGGGGTCCCTGGGTTCATAGCATCACGCTTTTCCAACTAGGGTTGTAGCTTAGCATTTGATAATAATAATGATAATGTACCCCCTTCCTCTCTCACAACCTAGAGATTTTAGAAGTTGCACAGCTCATGAACCCTGATTCATCATTCATCATATCAGCCTTCAAAAGTCCTTTGTTGGATGTAGGCCTTCCCCAGGTTCCTCCACAGACTTCTATCGCAAGCTATTCTGTGCCACTGTAGCTTATGTTGGTCTAAGTCATCTCGCCAGCGGGTTTTTTTTGTCTTCCTCGGTTTCTTGTGTATCCTCAGGGTGTCCAGAAGGTTGGTTGTGATGTCCATCGGTTGTCTGTCATCCTGGGAATGTGCCCCTGATTGGGAGGTAACAAATATGAAGGCTTGAATGTTAGTGTTTTTGTCCATCCATCCATCCATATACCAAGGCACTTCCTCCAATTTTGGGGGGTAGCCGACACCAACAAAGAAACAAAACAAAAAAGGGGACCTCTACTCTCTACGTTCCTCCAGCCTAACCAGGGACTCAGCCGTGTTCAGCTGGTACTGCTAAGGTGCCACAGCCCAACCTCCCACATTTTCCACCACAGATAAAGCTTCATAATGCTGAATCCCCTACTGCTGCTACCTCCGCGGTCATCTAAGGCACCGGAGGAAGCAGCAGGGCCTACCGAAACTGCGTCACAATCGCTCGCCAATCATTCCTATTTCTAGCACGCTCTCTTGGCTCTCTCACATCTAAATTTCCCTTGTTTTAAATGTGAGAATTAGATAAGGGTTTCCATTTGATCTTTGGGTTGAATACTACTCAATTTATTGAATCCGTAAACAGAATTGGCGTATTTAACGTAATTGATTGGAGAAGTAATAATATAAACATTAAACTAGATGAACTAAGAGAAATAATAAGATAAATATTAACCCTTTTACCCCCAAAGGACGTACTGGTACGTTTCACAAAAGCCATCCCTTTACCCCCATGGACGTACCGGTACGTCCTTGCAAAAAAATGCTATAAAAATTATTTTTTTCATATTTTTGATAATTTTTTGAGAAAATTCAGGCATTTTCCAAGAGAATGAGACCAACCTGACCTCTCTACGACAAAAAGTAAGGCTGTTAGAGCAATTTAAAAAAAATATACTGCAAAATGTGCTGGGAAAAAAATAACCCCCTGGGGGTTAAGGGTTGGAAATTTCCAAATGGCCTGGGGGAAAAAGGGTTAAACTAGGTAAACTAAGAGAAATAATAAGATAAATATTAAATTCAGATATTGATGTCATGAACATGTAGTAAGAAAGTCAAAATCTAATTTTTTTCATACACAAAACTCCTATAAAGTTAAACCTAGTCTATGATGGCTAATTTTTGCGGAATATACATTGGATATTATTATTATTATTAATTGCTAAGCTACAACCCTAGTTGGAAAAGCAGAATGCTATAAGCCCAGGGGCTCCAACAGGGAAAATAGCCCAGTGAGGAAAGGAAACAAGGATAAAATAAATATGCTAAGTATAACATTAAAATAAATATCTATATACAGTAAACTATAAAATCTTTTAACAAAACAAGAGGAAGAGAGACTAGATAGAATAGTGTGCTCGAGTGTACCCTCAAGCAAGAGAACTCTAACCTAAGATAGTGGAAGACCATGGTACAGAGGCTATGGCACTAATCAAGACTAGAGAACAATGGTTTGATTTTGGAGTGTCCTCCTAGAAGAGCTGCCTACCATAGGAGGAATTCTATTTGGGATTTTCCAAGGTAGCTCAAACGATAATGCTCGATTTTCCCTTGTATTGCATGTAAGATGGATCAATCTTTAGTGACTTTTAATTTTGTATGTAGCTGATTAAATTTGAATTTTACAGATGCTGTTTTAACCGGGAAGTTACGGACGAGCTTCTAACTGCATCCCTGAGGATCAAACTAAAAACCATTTAGTTGCAGGTGAGAGTAACAGGATACTTTTAACTTCCAAAGATAATGGACACAATGTAAAGTTTAACCCTTTTACCCCCAAAGGACGTACTGGTACGTTTCACAAAAGCCATTCCTTTACCCCCATGGACGTACCGGTACGTCCTTGCAAAAAAATGTTATAAAATTTTTTTTTTTTCATATTTTTGATAATTTTTTGAAAAAATTCAGGCATTTTCCAAGAGAATGAGACCAACCTGACCTCTATGACCAAAATTAAGGCTGTTAGAGCAATTTAAATAAAATATACTGCAAAATGAGCTGGGAAATAAATAACCCCCTGAGGGTTAAGGGTTGGAAATTTCCAAGTAACCTGGGGGTAAAAGGGTTAATCATGGGTAATATGCTAGATGAGAACAAAGCCACTATAGTAAATTTTTTTTAGTGAGGCAGATTTGCACCGACTCGCAGCTGTGCCCTTTTAGCTCGGAATAGTTTCCTGATCGCTGATTGGTTGGACAAGATAATTCTAACCAATCAGCGATCAGGAAACTTTCCCGTGCTAAAAGGGCACCACTGCGAGGCGGTGCGATTGCGCCTCATTAAAAGAAATTGACTATAGTAATTTGCTTTAACTATCAACTATGGAGAGTAATTCAAACATATGATTCATGATTCCAAAGTGTTTGTGTGATCATCATTGCGAGGTAGGATTTGGCATGCCAGTGAACTAAGACTAGGACTACTGTAATTCTTTTTGTACTGTATTATGAAGGATATTGATGTATCTATATAATGTCTTTGATACATATATATACCATGGCACTTCCCCCAATTTTGGGGGGTAGCCGACATCAACAAAGAAACAAAAACAAAAAGGGGACCTCTACTCTCTACGTTTCTTCAGCCTAACCAGGGACTCAACCGAGTTCAGCTGGTACTGCTAGGGTGTCACAGCCCACCCTCCCACATTATCCACCACAGATGAAGCTTCATAATGCTGAATCCCCTACTGCTGCTACCTCCGCGGTCATTAAGGCATCGGAGGCAGCAGCAGGGCCTACCGGATGTCTTTGATATTTGATTCAAATAAATTGCTTTGTTATAATGACTGTGCATATGGTGACCTGCACTAAACTAATTTTTCTTTGATATTATATAAAGTTTGTCTTGATTATTTTTTATTTCAAGATCTTGTGTGCCATTTAGTCTAGCTGTGCACTGATCATATCTCTTAATTTTTTATTTCTTATACTGAAGAGGGCTGTCCTATTGTTAGTTATATATCGGATTTGAATTTCCATGAACTAAGCATTTGAATATGTGTAAATTACCAAGAAGTTTATGTTACTGTAGAGATATCTCAAGGACACTCCAAAATCAAACCATTGTTCTCTAGTCTTGGGTAGTGCCATAGCCTCTGTACCATGGTCTTCCACTGCCTTGGGTTAGAGTTCTCTTGCTTGAGGGTACACTCGGGCACACTTTTCTATCTAGTTCCTCTTCCTCTTGTTCTCTTAAAGTTTTTATTGTTTAAATAGGAAATATTTATTTGAATATTGTTACTATTCCTAAAATATTTTATTTTTCCTTATTTCCTTTCCTCACTGGGCTATTTTCCCTGTTGGGGCCCCTGGGCTTATAGCATCCTGCTTTTCCAACTAGGGTTGTAGCTTAGCATTTAATAATAATAATAATATAGAAAGGTTTATAGTTAGTAGAGTTTAAATAGGAAATATTTATTTGAATATTGTTACTATTCCTAAAATATTTTATTTTTCCTAATTTCCTTATTTCCTTTCCTCACTGGGCTATTTTCCCTGTTGGGGCCCCTGGGCTTATAGCATCCTGCTTTTCCAACTAGGGTTGTAGCTTAGCATTTAATAATAATAATAATATAGAAAGGTTTATGGTTAGTTGAGTAACTTCATCTAGGAGTTATGACATAATAGGTTGAATCTTTTGAGGCTATTTGGGTTATCCCATAAATCAGTATTTTTATCCTTAGCATTGTCGTCGGCGCCCACTCGTGTCCGAGTATTGGGTTCTGTCGTTAGCCATCAGCCTCCTATCAGAAGAAGGGTGGAGGAAACGACAGAATGCCAGTAGCTGGGTATATTGTTTTGGGTGGTCGTGGCTTTGCAACGGCCACGCACACACACTTGGCCCACATCGTTTTCACCGCGGCTCAAGACATACGAGACAGGCGGCTTCTCCGATGTTGGTTGCATCGGGCTGCCGGGTTCTTGTTATGTCAAGGCCCGCCTTGTTGCCTGCCCGATAGGCATTGCCCTCTTCCGCCGGCGCTGGGAAGCTCCGCCGTTGGGGTCTTGTTTGGTTTGGTTTGATTTTGGAGTTTTCCTTCTCCTAGCCTTTGCCTATCTGAAATAAAGGAGAAGGCCTATAGGGGTCCAGTCTTGGTCTGGTCTCTCAGAACTGGCCTTAGCGGTATGGTTGAGCCTGCCAGGGTGGATAAACTACCCCACCGCCATTGCCCAGCCCATCATTGAGACACTCAAGCCCCTCTACTGCAGCAAAGTGCTGGACAAAAACTAGCTAACGTGAAACTTACCCATAAAATTAAAGTAAACACGATAAATAAGAGGCCATCGGTGGCTAAGCCCGACGCCATGCTAGCAGGAATGGCAGCGCTTTGGCTTCCTCTAACCAAAAGCTAAAAAAAAAAAATGAATTAAGTCTCAAAAGGGAATGAAACCAAAATTAGCATAAATAAAGGCAAAGAGGTAAATACTCAACTTTGACGAAGAAGAGGAGGCCATTCCAAACTAAAATTCTTCAAAAAAAAAACTGTGAAAAAGTGCCCACAAAAATCAACTACACTGTAGCCATCAGCTGTATTCAAAGGAATGAGAAGCAGGAACATATAAGGACACTGGAAGGTGATAGGATGTATAACAGCTCCTTACTTATCCTTCCTCCTAGTGGATTAGACTGGGTAAGGTAAGGTCTGTTTGGGGTGCAGATATCTATGGTTATCTTAGGATACATCCCTGATTATACACGATATCTTTGGATAGTCGTTTCCGGGGGTTTGAACCCCGTGATACCTGACGGTAATTCTCTTGTAGTATCACTCGCAGAAATATTATACTGTAGAAGTTGTCAGAAGGAACTTCCATCAGCACGACATGGTTATCTCACCCAAAAATAGAGGATCTTTAAAACGTCGGACATCTTCAAAAACACAACACAACACAGAGCAAAGCAAAACACGTCTGACCAACGCTGGTGCTGTGGAGGAATGAAGTAAGGGGGTGGGGAGGTGTAGGGGTGGGGAAGGATAGTCGTAGTTGGAGGCAGTAGACGGGTGTAGGACGGCACCTCGTTGTTCCTTCCGGGGGATGTTGATGAGGAAGAGGTCTAATTGGTGAGGGACCTATGGTCGTGGTTCAATCACGACCATGGATGCATGTATGTAATGACAGATATTTGTTCTTTTAATGATTTTATTATTCTATTAAATAAGTAATTTCGAGCAGATGACTTCATGCTCCCCTTGTATCGTCCTCACGCCCCCCTAGTGGGGCGCGCCCCCCAGTTTGGGAACCACTGATTTAGACCTTCACTGTGGGTGGGCTTGGGAAGAAGGGTTTTGGATTAGCATGCCCTTTCTCCCTGTCTTTCTCAATCTCAAGTTAAAAATATCTCATCAGGGTATGAAAGAATTATTCTTCAAGGGTTAGAGGAAAGAATTAGTAAAATCTGTGGTTTCATTGATATAAAGGCCTTTATTTGGAATTATCAATGTAGTCTGAGTGTCTATCCTCAACTCCTTGAACAGCCTGATAGATTTCTACTCCCTTCACAGCGCCATTGAATACTCTTAAAGTCCAGAAATTTCCATTCAGCAAGGTCGTGAATAATAAGCTGAATAATATAAACAAAAAAGGGCAAGGCCCCCTCCAAAATCTCAAAACTCATAGATCTGGTACTTAACTTAGATGTAGTGACAGTGGAGTCGGACATCTTGAGGTAAAACCAGAGAAAAACCAGCGAAATACACACACCAGACAAAAAACGGTTATTAAACTGCGTGCTAATAAAGGAGTGTCGTCACTGGCGTGGGTTGACTAGTAGCAGTACGAGGTTGAACGGCACCTCGCTGTTCGGGAATTTTGACAGGAGATATCTAAATGGTGCGAGGCCTCTGGTTGTGATTTATCGCGCCCCTGTATTATATCGACACCTTATACAGGTGAGCGAGCTGGGTTCAACCTGGCATTCCCATGCAATTTTTTCTCTGGTAATATATAGCAGTTATATACCTTAGAAATGGTGCTTGAGGAGCATTTCACTGGGCGACACGGGTCTCTCGCCCAGAAATAGATTTTTCCTTCGTCAAAATCCCTTTTTTTTCCCTCTTGTTTGTGTGATAATTTTGCAAAATATTCAAAATTGTTTGTCAATTGAAAGTAAACTACTTCAGCTACTGTATATTATAGAAAAAAAAGTTGAGAATACATCTTTAATAGAATTTAAGTAAGGTGTTCCAAATAAGGTCCTTTAAAGTTTTCTGTTTTTTTCTCTTTGTCAGATTTTTTTTCCATAAATTTAATTCTATTTTCCTCCCTGCATATTTTTTCCATCTTATAACTTTTAGGTATTCTTTGTCAAACATTTTAACAATTTTACCCCCAGGCTCTTTGGAAATTTCCAACCCTTAACCCCCAGGGGGTTATTTTTTTCCCAGCACATTTTGCAGTATATTTTTTTTAAATTGCTCTAACAGCCTTAATTTTCGTCTTAGAGAGGTCAGGTTGGTCTCATTCTCTTTGAAAATGCCTGAAGTTTCTCAAAAAATTATCAAAAATATGCAAAAAAAAATGTAAATAGCAGTTTTTTGCAAGGACGTACCGGTACGTCCATGGGGGTAAAGGGATGGGTTTTGTGAAACGTACCAGTACATCCTTTGGTGGTAAAAGGATTAAGTTATTTTCACAGTGAGATCTGTTGCATATTCATATATTGTTTTCTTTAGAGTGAAATTCCGATTTATTCCCTTCTAAAGGCTAATGGTGTTTTGTTTCAATTCCAGCATCATATGAAGATGAGCGCTAGAACAGCAGCCTGGCAAGTCCAACCCCCCACGTGACGCCCAACCACACATCTATCTGGGATTGGACCTGCTGCCATGCAAAGGCTAGAAAACCTCTCCACCCATTACCGTGTATAGTGAGTATCATATTCATTTAGACCAGTGGCTCCCAAACTATCTTACCTGACGCCCCCTTTTTGCTTCCAGTATACCCGTACGCCCCCCCACTCCTCTCTTTTTTTTTATATGAAATGATTCTTACATTTATTTCCTAGCATTGTACAGGAAAACAGATTTCTGTTTGTATTACATTTTAATAATGAAAGCCACTCAAACAAATAATAGTACATTCCAGTAACTAAAAACGAAACATTTGGTTCAAAGTGAGCGAAAAAAAGTTTGAACATTAGCAAATTGGCAAAATTGAGTTGCAATTTTAAGAATAGATAATTTGAAAACGTGGCATATAATATTTGGAAATACTTATGAGACTAAGGCACAATTTCTGGTCAAATTTAGTGAGATGGATGCATGTATGTAATGACAGATATTTGTTCTTTTAATGATTTCATTATTCTATTAAACAAGTAATTTCGAGCAGATGACTTCACGCCCCCCTTGTATCGTCCTCACGCCCCCCTAGTGGGGCGCGCCCCCCAGTTTGGGAACCACTGATTTAGACCTTCACTGTGGGTGGGCTTGGGAAGAAGGGTTTAGGACTAGCATGCCCATTCTCCCTATGTCTTTCTCAATCTCAAGTTAAAAATATCTCATCAGGGTCCATCCATCCATATACCAAGGCACTTCCCCCAATTATGGGGGGTAGCCGACATCAACAAAGAAACAAAACAAAAAGGGGACTACTCTCTACGTTCCTCCAGCCTAACCAGGGACTCAGCCGAGTTCAGCTGGTACTGCTAGGGTGCCACAGCCCAACCTCCCACAATTCCACCACAGATGAAGCTTCATAATGCTGAATCCCCTACTGCTGCTACCTCCGCGGTCATCTAAGGCACCAGAGGAAGCAGGGTATGAAAGAATTATTCTTCAAGGGTTAGAGGAAAGAATGAGTAAAATCTGTGGTTTCATTGATATAAAGGCCTTTATTTGGAATTATCAATGTAGTCTGAGTGTCTATCCTCAATTCCTTGAACAGCCTGATAGATTTCTACTCCCTTCACAGCACCATTGAGTACTCTTAAAGTCCAGAAATTTCCATTCTGCAAGGCTGTGAATAATAAGCTGAATAATATAAACAAAAAAGGGCAAGGCCCCCTCCAAAATCTCAAAACTCATAGATCTGGTACTTAACTTAGATGTAGTGACAGTGGAGTCGGACATCTTGAGGTAAAACCAGAGAAAAACCAGCGAAATACACACACCAGACAAAAAACGGTTATTAAACTGCGTGCTAATAAAGGAGTGTCGTCACTGGCGTGGGTTGACTAGTAGCAGTACGAGGTTGAACGGCACCTCGCTGTTCGGGGATTTTGACAGGAGATATCTAAATGGTGCGAGGCCTCTGGTTGTGATTTATCGCGCCCCAGTATTATATCGACACCTTATACAGGTGAGCAAGCTGGGTTCAACCTGGCATTCCCATGCAATTTTTTCTCTGGTAATATATAGCAGTTATATACCTTAGAAATGGTGCTTAAGGAGCATTTCACTGGGCGACACGGGTCTCTCGCCCAGAAATAGATTTTTCCTTCGTCAAAATCCCTTTTTTTTCCCTCTTGTTTGTGTGATAATTTTGCAAAATATTCAAAATTGTTTGTCAATTGAAAGTAAACTATTTCAGCTACTGTATATTATAGAAAAAAAGTTGAGAATACATCTTTAACAGAATTTAAGTAAGGTGTTCCAAATAAGGTTCTGGTGCTAGTAGTGATTTATAGTTTTCTGTTTTTTTCTCTTTGTCAGATTTTTCCCATAAATTTAATTCTATTTTCCACCCAGCATATTTTTTCTATAAATTTAATTCTATTTCCCTCCCTGCATATTTTTTTTCCATCTTATAACTTTTAGGTATTCTTTGTCAAACATTTTAACCCTTTTACCCCCAGGCTCTTTGGAAATTTCCAACCCTTAACCCCCAGGTGGTTATTTTTTTCCCAGCACATTTTGCAGTATATTTTTTTTAAATTGCTCTAACAGCCTTAATTTTTGTCATAGAGAGGTCAGGTTAGTCTCATTCTCTTGGAAAATGCCTGAATTTTTTCAAAAAATTATCAAAAATATGAAAAAAAAATTTTTATAGCATTTTTTTGTAAGGACGTACCGGTACGTCCATGGGGTAAAGGGATGTATTTTGTGAAACGTACCAGTACGTCCTTTGAGGGTAAAAGGGTTAAGTAATCCTATATTGTTGCAAATACCAGCCATATTGCAATGACTGTTTGGTACCCTTGACAGTGAGGCATTTGTTGATGGAATGCCCCTCTTCAATTGAAATATATGCATTATCTATTTGAGGCTCAGGATAAAGATGACAGGTTCATCTTTGCCAAAATTCTTAGACGTGTCATACTTTGCTAGCGGTATTTTTAGATTTATTTCAGAAGCGGGTCATCTGAAAGCCATTAACTTTTTATAATGACATCTTCACTTTTATTGTTTTATAGGTAGTAGGTTAGCCAGGGCACCTGTCACCTGTTGAGACACTACCGCTAGAGAGTTATGGGGGTCCTGGGACTGGCCAGACAGTACTATATTGGATCGTTCTCTCTGGTTACTGTTCACCATTTCTTTGCCCACACATACACCGAATAGTCCGGCATATTCTTAACTACTGCACTGTAATTGTTCAGTGGCTACTTTCCTCTTGGTAAGGGTAGAAGGGACTCTTTCGCTATGGTAAGCAACTCTTCCAGGAGAAGGACACTCCAAAATCAAACCATTGTTCTCTAGTCTTGGGTAGTGCCATAGCCTCTGTACCATGGTCTTCCACTGTCTTGAGTTAGAGTTCTCTTGATTGAGGATACACTCGGGCACGCTATTTTATGTAATTTCTTCTACTCTTGTTTTGTTAAATTTTTTATAGTTTACATAAGAAATATTTATTTTAATGTTACTGTTTAGAATATTTAATTTTTTCTTGTTTATGTTTCTCACTGGGCTATTTTTCCCTGTTGGAGCCCTTGGGCTTATAGCTTCTTGCTTTTCTAACTAGGGTTGTAGCTTAGCTAGTAATAATAATAATAAGAAATTAATAACTGCTTTAGTGGATAAGAATGTATTACGGTGGTTGGCCATGTTGAGAATGGAAAATAGCCATTGCTAAGAAGGGGATGAATGCACGAGTTGATGGGAGATTTAAAAGAGGGAGCCCAAGGTATGGGTGGATGGATGGAGTGAAGAAAGCTATATATGATAGGAGGATTAGATGTGAGAGAATCAAAAGTGTGTGCTAGAAATAATAATGAGGGTTAACCCTTTTACCCCCAAAGGACGTACTGGTACTGTTTCACAAAAGCCATCCCTTTACCCCCATGGACGTACCGGTACGTCCTTACAAAAAAATGTTATCAATTTTTTTTTTCATATTTTTCATAATTTTTTGAGAAAATTCAGGCATTTTCCAAGAGAATGAGACCAACCTGACCTTTCTATAACAAAAATTAAGCCTGTTAAAGCAATTTAAAAAAAGTATACTGCAAAATGTGATGGGAAAAAAATAACCCCTTGGGGGTTAAGGGTTGGAAATTTCCAAATAGCCTGGGGGTAAATGGGTTAAGCTATTATGACGCAGGTCCGATAGGCCCTTCCTTGCTCCTTCCTCCTGTCGCCTTGGTGACAGCTGAGGTAGCAGCAGTAGGGGATTTCGCATGAGAAGTTTCATTTGTGGTGCAGTACCAACCAAAGTCTGCTGAATCCCTCGTCAGGTTGGGCAGAGCTAAGAGAAGAAAAGTCCCCCCGCCTTTTTTTTATGTTAAGCTACCCCCTGAATTGGGTTAAGTGTCTTGATAGAGTTATTATTATTATTATTATTAAATGCTAAGCTACAACCCTAGTTGGAAAAGCAGGATGCTATAAGCCCAGGGGCCCCAACAGGGAAAATAGCCCAGTGAGGAAAGGAAATAAGGAAAAATAAAATATTTTAGGATTATAGTAGCATATATTTACTTGTTAGTTATACTGGTCCCCCTTTCACATCTCAAATGAATGGTCACCCTACATATGATGGCCAGTGTGTGCAGTATTGTCTCGTATGGGGGCTATAATGTGCAATATTGTGCATTAAGTAGGCCATACTGTGTAGTATTGTGCCTTATTATGACCATACTGTGTAGTATTGTGTCTTATGGTGGCTATACTGTAGTATCGTGCCTTATGGTGGCTATACTGTAGTATTGTGCTTTATGGTGGCTATACTGTGTAGTATTGAGCCCTATGATGAAAGCCAATGTTATTAGGTTCTTCATTTGTACTTACGACTGATTTTTATAGTTTTATTTCAATGACTTAATATGAAATCATTAATAATGCAGTGATTATCGTTGGAATGTATTCATTATATTATGCATTAGTAACTTAATAGTTATCTGAATGGCAAAACATGTAGGCAGGCATTTTATATGGAAATGCGCAGGTATCTTTCAGTATTTTATTGGAAAAGTATACAGGTTTTCTGTTAACCCTTTTACCCCCAGGCTATTTGGAACTTTCCAACCCTTAACCCCCAGGCATTTTTTTTTTTTTCAATCACATTTTGCAATATATATTTTTTTAAATCCTCTAACAACCTTAATTTTCATCATAGAGAGGTCAGCTTGGTCTCATTATTTTGGAAAATGCCTGAAGTTTTTCATAAAGTTATAAAAAATATGCAATAAAATGTAAATGGCTGTTTTTCGCAAGGACATACCGGTACGTCCATGGGGGTAAAGTGATGAGTTTTGTGAAACGTACCAGTACGTCCATTGGGGGTAAAAGGGTTAACTGATAATTCCCTTGATTTAACGAATGTGGACGTTTTAGTACCAGGACGTCTCGTCTCCTACCATCAAGTGACATTCTGATTTTCATGCCCGGAGAAATTGCAGCAATATTGGTAGCACTTTGAATTAAGCTATAAAGTATCAAAGGAAGCCTTTGTTGAGAAATTAAAGTTTATTATTATTATTATTATTATTACTATCCAAGCTACAACCCTAGTTGGAAAAGCAAGATGCTATAAGCCCAGGGGCTCCAACAGGGAAAAATAGCCCAGTGAGGAAAGGAAATAAGGAAATAAATAAATGAAGAGAACAAATTAACAATAAATCATTCTAAAATAAGTAACAACGTCAAAACAGACATGTCATATATAAACTATTAACAACATCAAAAACAAATATGTCATAAATAAACTATAAAAAGACTCATGTCCGCCTGGTCAACAAAAAAGCATTTGCTCCAACTTTGAACTTTTGAAGTTCTACTAATTCAACCACCCGATTAGGAAGACCATTCCACTAGGGACCCAGCTGTGCATTTCACTTGATGAATTTGAATGTTATGAAGCAACTGCTATGGAAATGCCACCAGATGTTGCTTACAAGGTAGCTAAAACTGGCACACTCATAAAAAAGAGGGTACGTAATTACGGAGATGCGCCTGATGTATATTTGAATGCCAGAGACAAATAACCACATATTACACAGTTTAACCCTTTTACCCCCAGGGTATTTGGAAATTTCCAACCCTTAACCCCCAGGGGGTTATTTTTTTCCCAGCACATTTTGCAGTATATTTTTTTTAAATTGCTCTAACTGCCTAAATTTTTGTCATAGAGAGGTCAGGTTGGTCTCATTCTCTTGGAAAATGCCTGAATTTTCTCAAAAATGTATCAAAAATATAAAAAAAAAGATTTTTACAGCATTTTTTTGCAAGGACGTACCGGTACGTCCATGGGGGTAAAGGGATGGCTTTTGTGAAACGTACCAGTACGTCCTTTTGGGGGTAAAAGGGTTAAAGGTTTAAAGGTGGCTCATGAATGGCAGAGGCAAGGGACAGTGACATTGCCCTAGCAATCAGGATGATGCCCTAGAGACTGACCGTATATGATCAGCGCCTAAGCCTCCTCTCCACCCAAGCTAGGACCAGGGAAGGCCAGGCAGTGGCTGCTGATGACTCAGCAGATTGACCTATAGGCTCCCCCAAACCCCCCAATCTTAGCTCACAAGGATGGTAAGGTTGCAGACACTAATGGCACTAACGAGTCTGAGCGGGACTCGATCCCCCGATGGGCAAACACCAGGCAGAGACGTTGCCAATTAGGCCATAGCATATTTGAAACTCGGGTTAAAAAGAGATATAAAGACATATAACCAAACTTTTCTAATTGATGTACTACTACCACATAATGTAACTTCATCTAGCATTCTCAGTGCCATTAAAAGCGTATTGATGCTTATGCAGAGAATTTCAACAGTAGTTTCTCAGCTGAGCTTCAGCTGTTTCATTCATATGTGCGCTGTAAATTCAGTTAAACAAAAAATGTAGAAACAAGATTCCGTCATGCTGAACTTTTATCTAAGGGATTTTGACGTAGGGAAAATCTATTTTTGGGCTCGAGCCCTGTCGTCCCGATGGAAGTTCCTTCTGGCACCCCCCCGGAAACGACTATCCGAAGATATCGCGTATAATCAGGGACGTATCCTAAGATGACCATAGATATCTGCACCCCAAACAGACCTTACCCGGTCTAATCCACAAAGGGGAAGGATAAATAACGAGCTGTTACACATCCTATCACCTTCGAGTGCCCCTATGCGTTCCTGCTTCTCATTCCTTTGAAGACAGCTGATAGCTAGAAGATAATACTGAGTGTGCTTTTCCAAATGTAGACATTGGCTTTCGTATATTTTTAACATCAGTGGTCACAAACTTTTCAGCTGAAAGCTCATTTTCTCATTTGAAGCATTAAAAATCCCATCAGAACAACTGGATGCTTTATCTCTTTTGAATATAAAAGCAGATGTGTTACGTTGGATCAGTTTTGAGGATCTGTTAACCCTTTTACCTCCAGGCTATTTGGAACTTTCCAACCCTTAACCCCCAGGGGTTATTTTTTTTCAAGCACATTTTGCAGTAAATTTTTTTTAAATTGCTCTAACAGCCTTAATTTTCGTCTTAGAGAGGTCAGGTTGGTCTCATTCTCTTGGAAAATGCCTGATTTTTTTCAAAAAATTATCAAAAATATGAAAAAAAAAATGTTTATAGCATTTTTTAGCAAGGACGTACCGGTACGTCCATGGGGGTAAAGGGATGGGTTTTGTGAAATGTACCCGTACGTCCTTTGGGGGTAAAAGGGTTAAGCTATTTTCACAGTGAGATCTGTTGCATATTCATATATTGTTTTTTTTAGAGTGAAATTCCGATTTATTCCCTTATAAAGGCTAATGGTGTTTTGTTTCAATTCCAGCATCATATGAAGATGGGCGCTAGAACAGCAGCCTGGCAAGTCCAACCCCCCACGTGACGCCCAACCACACATCTATCTGGGATTGGACCTGCTGCTATGCAAAGGCCAGAAAACCTCTCCACCTATTACCGTGTATAGTGAGTATCATATTCATTTAGACCAGTGGTTCCCGAACTGGGGGGCGCGCCCCACTAGGGGGGCGCGCCCCACTAGGGGGGCGTGAGGACGATTCAAGGGGGGCGTGAAGTCATCTGCTCGAAATTACTTGTTTAATAGAATAATGAAATCATTAAAAGAACAAATATCTGTCATTACATACATGCATCCATCTCACTAAATTTGACCAGAAATTATGCCTTAGTCTCTTAAGTATTTCCAAATATTATATACCATGTTTTCAAATTATCTATTCTTAAAATTGCAACTCAATTTTGCCAATTTGCTGATGTTCAAACTTTTTTTTCGCTCACTTTGAACCAAATGTTTCGCTTTTAGTTACTGGAATGTACTATTATTTGTTTGAGTGGCTTTCATTATTAAAATGTAATACAAACAGAAATCTGTTTTCCTGTGCAATGCTAAGTAATAAATGTAAGAATCATTTCATATAAAAAAAAAGAGAGGAGTGGGGGCGTACGGGTCTACTGGAAGCAAAAAGGGGGCGTCAGGTAAGATAGTTTGGGAACCACTGATTTAGACCTTCACTGTGGGTGGGCTTGGGAAGAAGGGTTTAGGGCTAGCATGCCCATTCTCCCTATGTATTTCTCAATCTCAAGTTAAAAATATCTCATCAGGGTATGAAAGAATTATTCTTCAAGGGTTAGAGGAAAGAATTAAATCTGTGATTTCATTGATATAAAGGCCTTTATTTGGAATTATCAATGTAGTCTGAGTGTCTATCCTCAACTCCTTGAACAGCCTGATAGATTTCTACTCCCTTCACAGCACCATTGAATACTCTTGAAGTCCAGAAATTTCCATTCAGCAAGGTTGTGAATAATAAGCTGAATAATATAAACAAAAAAGGGCAAGGCCCCCTCCAAAATCTCAAAACTCATAGATCTGGTACTTAACTTAGATGTAGTGACAGTGGAGTCGGACATCTTGAGGTAAAACCAGAGAAAAATCAGCGAAATACACACACCAGACAAAAAACTGTTATTAAACTGCGTGCTAATAAAGGAGTGTCGTCACTGGCGTGGGTTGACTAGTAGCAGGACGAGGTTGAACGGCACCTCGCTGTTCGGGGATTTTGACAGGAGATATCTAAATGGTGCGAGGCCTCTGGTTGTGATTTATCGCGCCCCAGTATTATATCGACACCTTATACAGGTAAGCGAGCTGGGTTCAACCTAGCATTCCCATGCAAATTTTTCTCTGGTAATATATAGCAGTTATATACCTTAGAAATGGTGCTTGAGGAGCATTTCACTGGGCGACACGGGTCTCTCGCCCAGAAAAAGATTTTTCCTTTGTCAAAATCCCTTTTTTTTCCCTCTTGTTTGTGTGATAATTTTGCAAAATATTCAAAATTGTTTGTCAATTGAAAGTAAACTACTTCAGCTACTGTATATTATAGAAAAAAAAGTTGAGAATACATCTTTAATAGAATTTAAGTAAGGTGTTCCAAATAAGGTCCTGGTGTTAGTAGAAATTTATAGTTTTCTGTTTTTTTCTCTTTGTCAGATTTTTCCCATAAATTTAATTCTATTTTCCACCCAGCATATTTTTTCTATAAATTTAATTCTATTTTCCTCCCTGCATATTTTTTCCATCTTATAACTTTTAGGCATTCTTTGTCAAACATTTTAACCCTTTTACCCCCAGGCTCTTTGGAAATTTCCAACCCTTAACCTCCAGGGGGTTATTTTTTTCCCAGCACATTTTGCAGTACAGTGAACCCTCACTACTTCGCGGTTCGACAATCGCGGATTCACCACTTCGCGGGGTTTTTCCATAACCCATATATATATACATATCGCGGATTTTCCGGAAAATTCGAAAATACCGCGAAATCTGAAGACCCCCAAATACGATATTTTGTTACCTGTAATTCCATTAATACTGTAATTAGTAATATCTGCTCTTACTGATTGTTCATTGCATTACATATGATATATAATTCAGCACAGAAAGAAATAAAACACGAAAAGAGAATGTGATCATACGATAATTCAGTACGTAGTAAAATTAAATCGAACATGAAACGCAAATCAGATGCAGTCATACCATATTAGAATGGTGTGTACTGTAATGGATGTGCTTCTTTTCCATGAATCTTTTGTATGTATACGTACGTAGTACAGTACTGCATCCAATAATATTCTTTGTTGCAAAAATCACATTTCGAATAAGCGTACGAGAGAGAGAGAGAGAGAGAGAGAGAGAGAGAGAGAGAGAGAGAGAGAGCGTAAAATAGCGTACGTAAAGTGTGTATTATTATTATTGTTATTATTATTATTATTGTTGTTGTTGTTAATAAAATTATTGTTATTATTATTATCATTATTATTATTATTATTACTGTACAGTATTATTATCATTATTTATTATTATTACGGTATTGTACTTAATCTACGTACGTTCAGTATGCGCGGGGCATCTTCTATGAGTAGGTAACCAACGCATCATAGTACTGTAAGACGGGTTGTGATTGGTTCAAGCGCTGATAGATGACGAATCAGAACTCAAGTTTTGTTATCTAGCCTGTGATTGGTGTTTTGCCCGCATCTTCTACCCGCAGCATCAAAGTTCTCGCGGGGCTGGATCGTTCACTCTCTGTTACCGCGTATCGCTGAGTAGACGTTCTTAAGTTTGTGAAGTTTAATCTGTGCTGTGTGCGACCTTTTTAAGTTGAACTTTTTGTTACAGTACTGTACGTAAATCCTACTGTAATGGCTCCCAAGCGTTCTGCTTCTCTTAAGGCTGGTAGTGAGCCTAAACGCCACCGAAGGATGATGACGATAGCTGAGAAGGTTACGCTTCTCGACATGTTAAAAGATGGTAGAAGTTACGCGGCCGCCGGCCGCCATTTTGGCATCAACGAATCCACCGTTCGCTATATCAAAAAGGACGAGGCGAACATTAGAAAGACGGCTGCAATCACCTTTAGCAGATCAGCGAAGCGAGTCGTTACAACGCGTAATAAAACGATCGTACGCATGGAAGGTGCTTTAGCTGTGTGGATTGCCGACTGCCGGAAGAAGAACATAGCGTTGGATACGAACACCATCCAAACAAAGGCTTTGAGTTTATATGAGAATTTTGCTGCAAAGGAACCTAAAGACGACGACGGCAACCATGCTGAAGATGATGATGATGCAGATGATCCTCAACCAGGGACATCCACTGATTCCCAGCCTCAGAAACGTTTTTCCGCAAGCAAAGGATGGTTCGCGAAGTTTCAGAAACGCTTCGCCCTGAAAAGCGTTTCCCTGCATGGGGAGTCTGCTTCCGCTGACACTGCCGCTGCTGAAACTTACGTGAACCAGACGTTCAAGAATATTATCGCCGAAGGTGGATACAAGCCGGAACAAGTCTTTAATATGGATGAGACTGGCTTGTTTTGGAAGAGAATGCCGTCGCGAACTTTCCTGTTCAAAGAGGAAGCCAAAGCCTCTGGCTTTAAGGCATTCAAGGATCGCGTTACCCTCGTGATGTGTGGCAATGCTGCTGGATTTTTGTTAAAGCCGGGGCTTATTTATAAGTCGAAAAATCCTCGCGCTTTGAAAAATAAAAATAAGAATCTCCTTCCCGTGTACTGGATGCATAATCAAAAAGGATGGATTACGAAGATGCTGACCTCCAACTGGTTCCACCAGTGTTTTATCCCGCAAGTCAGTAAATATCTCTTAGAGAAGGGCTTGCCATTCAAGATCCTTCTCCTTATGGATAACGCTGGTGGACACGCAACTGACCTGTCGCATGAGGGCATTCAGGTTGAGTTCCTGCCACCCAACACCACGTCATTAATTCAACCGATGGACCAGGGGGTTATCAGGGCGTTCAAGGCCCTCTACACGAAGAATACCTTGGCGGACCTCGTTGCGTGTGTGGATGCTGCCCAAGATGACGAGGATGAAGATTTTAACTTGAAGGCGTACTGGCGGCAGTACACCATAGCCACGTGCCTGCAGAATATTCAGAAGGCACTTCAAGAGATGAAACCTGCAACCGTGAATGCGAGCTGGAAGAAGTTGTGGCCCGATATTGTTTACGACGACAAGGGATTTACTCCGTCGGAAATCCAACACTCTGCAATACGGAAATCTGTGCAGTTGGCTGCCATAATTGGAGGTGACGGGTTTGGCGACATGACGACTGAAGACGTCGACGAGTTGTTGGACTGCCATTCCCAGCCCCTAACTGACGCAGACCTCGAAGACCTGACGAAATCGGCAAGTGAGGAAGAGAGTGATACCCAGGAAGAGACCCAAGAAAATGTCGAAGAAACGGGCTTAACATTAGAACGGCTTGCCAAGGCCTGCAACCACGCGAAGGAGTTGAAAGAAATGTTGCAAGAGTGGGACGAGGATATGGTTCGCTCGATGCAATTCTGCAACAAGGTTGATGACATAATGACTCCCTACAAAATGCTCTTGGATCGAAAAAAGAAGCAGCGGCAACAACTTCCGATCACAATGTTCTTCCAGCCTCGCAAAAAAGAGCCAGTTCCTCCTGCTAGTACGCCTTCGGAAGAAATTGAAGTTTCCCAGGAAGAAGTTGAAGAGGTGTCCCAGGAAAAGACACCTCCGTCTGAAGAGACGTAAAATACTATCATTGGCTGCACAGTAGAACACATCATCAGCTTCATCATCATCATTTCTACTGTGCAGCAAATTCATCGCCATCACCATTCAAGTTTTTCTTCAACTTCTTTCGTGGTGAGTACAGTAACAATCTTTATTTTTTACTTTAATATTCTTACTGCCTGTTTTATAGTTAGGTAATGTACGTACTGTATGCATTAAGTTAAAGGGAAGGTTTTAAAAGTCTACATGTTGTAACCTATCATATTTTTTTTGTTTAAAATTTACATTTACGTACGTAAAACAATCTCTCTCTCTCTCTCTCTCTCTCTCTCTCTCTCTCTCTCTCTCTCTCGTAAATTGTTTTCCTGCTTTGCTACGTACAATACTGTATAATTTATATTTGTAAGGTAACATATTTTGTAAATGCTTTTACTGTAAATACTGTATGTACTGTATCACTATTTATCACTATCATCATGCGCGTTAAATGCCTTGTTTGTTCTGAGCGTGGTTGTTTACTGAGCGTACACGCCGTCGTTTCAGGCGGCGTCATAAAGAAAAACATTTCCTTTGGAAGTCCTAAGAAAAATACGTAAACTAAAACATTGGTAATAAACAAATCAAAATACAGTACAGTACTGTATAATCAATATAATCGATGCAAAAACTAACCTATACATATATGTGTACTGTACACTAAATGAGTTTGTTTCTTCATTATGATCAGAGATGAACGTAAACAAAACATTGGTTGCCATTTTTTATCGTGCTTTTTAGGTGTTTAGGAAACGCATGATATAAAATCGCCTTTAATATTTGTGCCTGTTTTAGTTTAGGGTGCTGTAGTACATGCATTAAGTGTTCTGTACATTAAAGGGTGGTTTGTTAACAGTACTACGTACAAGGGAAGGTTTTAAAAGTCCGAATATACATGTTAAATAAATAGGTAAATATGATGTCACTACTTCGCGGATTTTCACCTATCGCGCCCGCGTCTGGAACCTAGCCTATCTACCGCGATAAACGAGGGTTCACTTATTTTTTTTAAATTGCTCTAACAGCCTTAATTTTTGTCATAGAGAGGTCAGGTTGGTCTCATTCTCTTGGAAAACGCCTGAATTTTTTCAAAAAATTATCAAAAATATGAAAAAAAATTTTTATAGCATTTTTTTGCAAGGACATACCAGTACGTCCATGGGGGTAAAGGGATGAGTTTTGTGAAACGTACCAGTACATCCATTAGGGGTAAAAGGGTTAAAAGACTTCGAGGTTATAAAAAGCAGGGGGAAACTTTTCAAACGTAAGTGAAAGTATAAAAAATGAAAAAAAATTTCTTTGTTACTGTTAGTTTTGTTTGATTTTGTATAATAAAATATTGTTGCTCGTTATGTGAATATTTGTAATTACTCTACACTTGTATGGAGCACCAAAATTTCAAGTGCTTTGGGCCTCTAAAGGGCTTAGTCCTGCCCTTCTTTGAGAAATGTATTATTGACCAGATCGGTCTGTATTCTATGTAACATCCGTTAATCAACACCATAAACGATTTGCCTGATATGTCTTTAACCCTTTTACCCCCAGGCTCTTTGGAAATGTCCAACCCTTAACCCCCAAGGGGTTATTTATTTCCCAGCAAATTTTGCAGTAAATTTTTTTTTAAATTGCTCTAACAGCCTTAATTTTTGTCATAGAGAGGTCAGGTTGGTCTCATTCTCTTGGAAAATGCCTGATTTATTTCTAAAAATTATCAGAAATATGAAAAAAATAATTTTTATAGCATTTTTTAGCAAGGACGTACCGGTACGTCCACGGGTGTAAAGGGATGGGTTTTGTGAAACGTACCAGTACGTCCTTTGGGGGTAAAAGGGTTAAGCTATTTTCACAGTGAGATCTGTTGCATATTCATATATTGTTTTCTTTAGGGTGAAATTCCGATTTATTCCCTTATAAAGGCTAATGGTGTTTTTGTTTCAATTCCAGCATCATATGAAGATGAGCGCTAGAACAGCAGCCTGGCAAGTCCAACCCCCCCACGTGACGCCCAACCACACATCCATCTGGGATTGGACCTGCGGCCATGCAAAGGCTAGAAAACCTCTCCACCCATTACCGTGTATAGTGAGTATCATATTCATTTAGACCAATGGTTCCCAAACTATCTTACCTGATGCCCCCTTTTTGCTTCCAGTAGACCCGTACGCCCCCCCCACTCCTCTCTTTTTTATATATGAAATGATTCTTACATTTATTTCCTAGCATTGTACAGGAAAACAGATTTCTGTTTGTATTACATTTTAATAATGAAAGCCACTCCAACAAATAATAGTACATTCCAGTAACTAAAAACGAAACATTTGGTTCAAAGTGAGCGAAAAAAAGTTTGAACATTAGCAAATTGGCAAAATTGAGTTGCAATTTTAAGAATAGATAATTTGAAAACATGGCATATAATATTTGGAAATACTTATGAGACTAAGGCACAATTTCTGGTCAAATTTAGTGAGATGGATGCATGTATGTAATGACAGATATTTGTTCTTTTAATGATTTTATTATTCTATTAAACAAGTAATTTCAAGCAGATGACTTCACGCCCCCCTTGTATCGTCCTCACGCCCCCCTAGTGGGGCGCGCCCTCCAGTTTGGGAACCACTGATTTAGACCTTCACTGTGGGTGGGCTTGGGAAGAAGGGTTTAGGACTAGCATGCCCATTCTCCCTGTCTTTCTCAATCTCAAGTTAAAAATATCTCATCAGGGTCCATCCATCCATATACCAAGGCACTTCCCCCAATTATGGGGGGTAGCCGACATCAACAAAGAAACAAAACAAAAAGGGGACTACTCTCTACGTTCCTCCAGCCTAACCAGGGACTCAGCCGAGTTCAGCTGGTACTGCTAGGGTGCCACAGCCCAACCTCCCACAATTCCACCACAGATGAAGCTTCATACTGCTGAATCCTCTACTGCTGCTACCTCCGCGGTCATCTAAGGCACCAGAGGAAGCAGGTTATGAAAGAATTATTCTTCAAGGGTTAGAGGAAAGAATTAGTAAAATCTGTGGTTTCATTGATATAAAGGCCTTTATTTGGAATTATCAATGTAGTCTGAGTGTCTATCCTCAACTCCTTGAACAGCCTGATAGATTTCTACTTCCTTCACAGCCTTCACAGCACCATTGAATACTCTTAAAGTCCAGAAATTTCCATTCAGCAAGGTCGTGAATAATAAGCTGAATAATATAAATAAAAAAGGGCAAGGCCCCCTCCAAAATCTCAAAACTCATAGATCTGGTACTTAACTTAGATGTAGTGACAGTGGAGTCGGACATCTTGAGGTAAAACCAGAGAAAAACCAGCGAAATACACACACCAGACAAAAAACGGTTATTAAACTGCGTGCTAATAAAGGAGTGTCGTCACTGGCGTGGGTTGACTAGTAGCAGTACGAGGTTGAACGGCACCTCGCTGTTCGGGGATTTTGACAGGAGATATCTAAATGGTGCGAGGCCTCTGGTTGTGATTTATCGCGCCCCAGTATTATATCGACACCTTATACAGGTGAGCGAGCTGGGTTCAACCTGGCATTCCCATGCAATTTTTTCTCTGGTAATATATAGCAGTTATATACCTTAGAAATGGTGCTTAAGGAGCATTTCACTGGGGGATACGGGTCTTTCGCCCAGAAATAGATTTTTCCTTCGTCAAAATCCCTTTTTTTTCCCCCTTGTTTGTGTGATAATTTTGCAAAATATTCAAAATTGTTTGTCAATTGAAAAAAAACTACTTCAGTTACTGTATATTATAGAAAAAAAAGTTGAGAATACATCTTTAATAGAATTTAAGTAAGGTGTTCCAAATAAGGTCCTGGTGCTAGTAGAAATTTATAGTTTTCTGTTTTTTTCTCTTTGTCAGATTTTTTTCCATAAATTTAATTCTATTTTCCTCCCTGCATATTTTTTCCATCTTATAACTTTTAGGTATTCTTTGTCAAACATTTTAACCCTTTTACCCCCAGGCTCTTTGGAAATTTCCAACCCTTAACCCCCAGGGGGTTATTTTTTTTCCCAGCACATTTTGCAGTATATTTTTTTTAAATTGCTCTAACAGCCTTAATTTTTGTCATAGAGAGGTCAGGTAGGTCTCATTCTCTTGGGAAATGCCTGAAGTTTCTCAAAAAATTATAAAAAATATGCAAAAAAAAAATAAATAGCAGTTTTTTGCAAGGACATACCAGTACGTCCATGGGGGTAAAGGGATGAGTTTTGTGAAACGTACCAGTACATCCATTAGGGGTAAAAGGGTTAAAAGACTTCGAGGTTATAAAAAGCAGGGGGAAACTCTTCAAACGTAACTGAAAGTATGAAAAATGAAAAAAATGTCTTTGTTACTGTTAGTTTTGTTTGATTTTGTTTAATAAAATTGTGTTGCTTGTTATGTGAATATTTTAAATTACTGCACACTTGTATGGAGCACCAAAATTTCAAGTGCTTTGGGCCTCTAAAGGGCTTAGTCCTGCCCTTCTTTGAGAAATGTATTATTGACTAGATCGGTTTGTATTCTAAGTAACATCCGTTAATCAACACCATAAACGATTTGCCTGATATGTCTTTAACCCTTTTACCCCCAGGCTCTTTGGAAATTTCCAACCCTTAACCCCCAAGGGGTTATTTTTTTCCCAGCACATTTTGCAGTATATTTTTTTTAAATTGCTCTAACAGCCTTAATTTTTGTCATAGAGAGGTCAGGTTGGTCTCATTCTCTTGGAAAATGCCTGAATTTTTTCAAAAAATTATCAGAAATATGAAAAAAATAATTTCTATAGCATTTTTTAGCAAGGACGTGCCGGTACGTCCATGGGGGTAAAGGGATGGGTTTTGTGAAACGTACCAGTACATCCTTTGGGGGTAAAAGGGTTAAGCTATTTTCACAGTGAGATCTGTTGCATATTCATATATTGTTTTCTTTAGAGTGAAATTCCGATTTATTCCCTTATAAAGGCTAATGGTGTTTTGTTTCAATTCCAGCATCATATGAAGATGAGCGCTAGAACAGCAGCCGGGCAAGTCCAACCCCCCACGTGACGCCCAACCACACATCTATCTGGGATTGGACCTGCTGCCGTGCAAAGGCTAGAAAACTTCTCCACCCATGACCGTGTATAGTGAGTATCATATTCATTTAGACCAGTGGTTCCCAAACTATCTTACCTGACGCCCCCTTTTTGCTTCCAGTGAGCGAAAAAAAGTTTGAACATTAGCAAATTGGCAAAACTGAGTTGCAATTTTAAGAATAGATAATTTGAAAACATGGCATATAATATTTGGAAATACTTATGAGACTAAGGCACAATTTCTGGTCAAATTTAGTGAGATGGATGCATGTATGTAATGACAGATATTTGTTCTTTTAATGATTTTATTCTATTAAACAAGTAATTTCGAGCAGATGACTTCACGCCCCCCTTGTATCGTCCTCACGCCCCCCTAGTAGGGCGCGCCCCGCAGTTTGGGAACCACTGATTTAGACCTTCACTGTGGGTGGGCTTGGGAAGAAGGGTTTAGGACTAGCATGCCCATTCTCCCTATGTCTTTCTCAATCTCAAGTTAAAAATATCTCATCAGGGTATGAAAGAATTATTCTTCAAGGGTTAGAGGAAAGAATTAGTAAAATCTTGTGGTTTCATTGATATAAAGGCCTTTATTTGGAATTAGCAATGTAGTCTGAGTGTCTATCCTCAACTCCTTGAACAGCCTGATAGATTTCTACTCCCTTCACAGCACCATTGAATACTCTTAAAGTCCAGAAATTTCCATTCAGCAAGGTCGTGAATAATAAGCAGAATAATATAAACAAAAAAGGGCCAGGCCCCCTCCAAAATCTCAAAACTCATAGATCTGGTACTTAACTTAGATGTAGTGACAGTGGAGTCGGACATCTTGAGGTAAAACCAGAGAAAAACCAGCGAAATACACACACCAGACAAAAAACGGTTATTAAACTGCGTGCTAATAAAGGAGGGTTGCCACTGGCGTGGGTTGACTAGTAGCAGTACAGGGTTGAACGGCACCTCGCTGTTCGGGGATTTTGACAGGAGATATCTAAATGGTGCGAGGCCTTTGGTTGTGATTTATCGCGCCCCAGTATTATATCGACACCTTATACAGGTGAGCGAGCTGGGTTCAACCTGGCATTCCCATGCAATTTTTTCTCTGGTAATATATAGTAGTTATATACCTTAGAAATGGTGCTTAAGGACCATTTCACTGGGCGACACGGGTCTCTCGCCCAGAAATAGATTTTTCCTTCGTCAAAATCCCTTTTTTTTCCCTCTATTGTTTGTGTGATAATTTTGCAAAATATTCAAAATTGTTTGTCAATTGAAAGTAAACTACTTCAGCTACTGTATATTATAGACAAAAAAGTTGAGAATACATATTTAATAGAATTTAAGTAAGGTGTTCCAAATAAGGTCCTGGTGCTAGTAGTAATTTATAGTTTTCTGTTTTTTTCTCTTTGTCAGATTTTTTCCATAAATTTAATTCTATTTTCCTCCCTGCATATTTTTTCCATCTTATAACTTTTAGGTATTCTTTGTCAAACATTTTAACCCTTTTACCCCCAGGCTCTTTGGAAATTTCCAACCCTTAACCCCCAGGGGGTTATTTTTTTCCCAGCACATTTTGCAGTATATTTTTTTTAAATTGCTCTAACAGCCTTAATTTTTGTCATAGAGAGGTCATGTTGGTCTCATTCTCTTGGAAAATGCCTGAATTTTTAAAAAAAATTATCAGAAATATGAAAAAAATAATTTTTATAGCATTTTTTAGCAAGGACGTACCGGTACGTCCATGGGGGTAAAGGGATGGGTTTTGTGAAACGTACCAATACGTCCTTTGGGGGTAAAAGGGTTAAGCTATTTTCACAGTGAGATCTGTTGCATATTCATATATTGTTTTCTTTAGAGTGAAATTCCGATTTATTCCCTTATAAAGGCTAATGGTGTTTTGTTTCAATTCCAGCATCATATGAAGATGAGCGCTAGAACAGCAGCCTGGCAAGTCCAACCCCCCACGTGACGCCCAACCACAACATCTATCTGGGATTGGACCTGCTGCCATGCAAAGGCTAGAAAACCTCTCCACCCATTACCGTGTATAGTGAGTATCATATTCATTTAGACCAGTGGTTCCCAAACTGGGGGGCGCGCCCCACTAGGGGGGCGTGAGGATGATAAAAGGGGGGCGTGAAGTCATCTGCTCGAAATTACTTGTTTAATAGAATAATAAAATCATTAAAAGAACAAATATCTGTCATTACATACATGCATCCATCTCACTAAATTTGACCAGAAATTATGCCTTAGTCTCATAAGTATTTCCAAATATTATATGCCATGTTTTCAAATTACAGTATCTATTCTTTAAATTTCAACTCAATTTTACCAATTTGCTAATGTTCTAACTTTTTTCGGTCAATTTGAACCAAATGTTATGCTTTTAGTTACTGGAATGTACTATTATTTGTTTGAGTGGCTTTCATTATTAAAATGTAATACAAACAGAAATATGTTTTCCTGTACAATGCTAGGAAATAAATGTAAGAATCAT
The DNA here is from genome assembly GCF_036898095.1 of Palaemon carinicauda. Classification (NCBI taxonomy): domain Eukaryota; kingdom Metazoa; phylum Arthropoda; class Malacostraca; order Decapoda; family Palaemonidae; genus Palaemon; species Palaemon carinicauda. Next base: position 93,645,411 of record NC_090754.1, on the reverse strand, counting down.
TTCATATAAAAAAAAGAGAGGAGTGGGGGCGTACGGGTCTACTGGAAGCAAAAAGGGGGCGTCAGGTAAGATAGTTTGGGAACCACTGATTTAGACCTTCACTGTGGGTGGGCTTGGGAAGAAGGGTTTAGGACTAGCGTGCCCATTCTCCCTATGTCTTTCTCAATCTCAAGTTAAAAATATCTCATCAGGGTATGAAAGAATTATTCTTCAAGGGTTAGAGGAAAGAATTAGTAAAATCTGTGGTTTCATTGATATAAAGGCCTTTATTTGGAATTATCAATGTAGTCTGAGTGTCTATCCTCAACTCCTTGAACAGCCTGATAGATTTCTACTCCCTTCACAGCACCATTGAATACTCTTAAAGTCCAGAAATTTCCATTTTTTTTCCCTCTATTGTTTGTGTGATAATTTTGCATAATCAAAATTGTTTGTCAATTGAAAGTAAACTACTTCAGCTACTGTATATTATAGAAAAAAAAGTTGAGAATACATCTTTAATATAATTTAAGTAAGGTGTTCCAAATAAGGTCCTGGTGTTAGTAGAAATTTATAGTTTTCTGTTTTTTTCTCTTTGTCAGATTTTTTCCATAAATTTAATTCTATTTTCCTCCCTGCATATTTTTTCCATCTTATAACTTTTAGGTATTCTTTGTCAAACATTTTAACCCTTTTACCCCCAGGCTCTTTGGAAATTTCCAACCCTTAACCCCCAGGGGGTTATTTTTTCCCCAGCACATTTTGCAGTATATTTTTTTTAAATTGCTCTAACAGCCTTAATTTTTGTCATAGAGAGGTCAGGTTGGTCTCATTCTCTTGGAAAATGCCTGAATTTTTTCAATAAATTATCAAAAATATGAAAAAACAAATTTTTATAGCATGTTTTTGCAAGGACGTACCGGTACGTCCATGGGGGTAAAGGGATGGGTTTTGTGAAACGTACCAGTACGTCCTTTGGGGGTAAAAGGGTTAAGTAATCCTATATTGTTGCAAATACCAGCCATATTGCAATGACTGTTTGGTACCCTTGACAGTGAGGCATTTGTTGATGGAATGCCCCTCTTCAAAGGAAACATATACATTATCTATTTGAGGCTGAGGATAAAGATGACAGGTTCATCTTTGCCAAAATTCATAGACGTGTCATACTTTACTAGCGGTATTTTTAGATTTATTTCAGAAGCAGGTCATCTGAAAGCCATTAACTTTTTATAATGACATCTTCACTTTTATTGTTTTATAGGTAGTAGGTTTAGGGCACCTGTCACCTGTTGAGACACTACCGCTAGAGAGTTATGGGGGTCCTTGGACTGGCCAGACCGTACTATATTGGATCGTTCTCTAAACAATTATTCTTCACACAAGGGGTTAACTACTGCACTGTAATTGTTCAGTGGCTACTTTCCTCTTGGTAAGGGTAGAAGGAACTCTTTAGCTATGGCAAGCAGCTCTTCTAGGAGAAGGACACTCCAAAATCAAACCATTGTTCTCTAGTCTTGGGTAGTGCCATAGCCTCTGTACCATGGGCTTCCACTGTCTTGAGTTAGAGTTCTCTTGATTGAGGATACACTCGGGCACACTATTTTATGTAGTTTCTCTTCCTCTTGTTTTGTTAAATTTTTTATAGTTTGCATAAGAAATATTTATTTTAATGTTACTGTTTTGAATATTTAATTTTTTCTTGTTTATGTTCCTCACTGGGCTATTTTTCCCTGTTGGAGCCCTTGGGCTTATAGCATCTTGCTTTTCTAACTAGGGTTGTAGCTTAGCTAGTAATAATAATAATAAGAAATTAATAACAGCTTTAGTGGATAAGAATGTATTAAGGTGATTGGCCATGTAGAGAATGGAAAATAGCCATTGCTAAGAAGGGGATGAATGCACGAGTTGATGGGAGATTTAAAAGAGGGAGCCCAAGGTATGGGTGGATGGATGGAGTGAAGAAAGCTATATATGATAGGAGGATTAGATGTGAGAGAAGCAAAAGTGTGTGCTAGAAATAATAATGAGGGTTAACCCTTTTACCCCCAAAGGACGTACTGGTACGTTTCACAAAAGCCATCCCTTTACCCCCTTGGACGTACCGGTACGTCCTTGCAAAAAAATGCTATCAATTTTTTTTTTTTTTTCATAATTTTTTTTAGAAAATTCAGGCATTTTCCAAGAGAATGAGACCAACCTGACCTTTCTATGACAAAAATTAAGCCTGCTAAAGCAATTTAAAAAAGGTATACTGCAAAATGTGATGGGAAAAAATAACCCCTTGGGGGTTAAGGGTTGGAAATTTCCAAATAGCCTGGGGGTAAATGGGTTAAGCTATTATGACGCAGTTCGGATAGGCCCTTCCTTGCTCCTTCCTCCAGTCGCCTTGGTGACAGCTGAGGTCGCAGCAGTAGGGGATTTCGCATGTGAAGTTTCATTTGTGGTGCAGTACCAACTAAAGTCGGCTGAATCCCTCGTCAGGTTGGGGCGGAGCTAAGAGAAGAAAAGTCCCCCCCTCTTTTTTTATGTTGAGCTACCCCCTGAATTGGGGTAAGTGTCTTGATAGAGTTATTATTATTATTATTATTATTAAATGCTAAGCGACAACCCTAGTTGGCAAAGTAGGATGCTATAAGCCCAGGGGCCCCAACAGGGAAAATAGCCCAGTGAGGAAAGGAAATAAGGAAATAAGGAAAAATAAAATATTTTAGGAATAGTAACAATATTCAAATAAATATTTCCTATTTAAACAATAAAAACTTTACATCTGTGTATTTATATATCAATATATATTAGGATTATAGTGGCATATATTTACTTGTTAGTTATACTGGTCCCCCTTTCACATCTCAAATGAATGGTCACCCTACATATGATGGCCAGTGTGTGCAGTATTGTCTCGTATGGTGGCTATAATGTGCAATATTGTGCATTAAGTAGGCCATACTGTGTAGTATTGTGCCTTATTATGACCATACTGTGTAGTATTGTGTCTTATGGTGGCTATACTGTGTAGTATCGTGCCTTATGGTGGCTATATTGTAGTATTGTGCCTTATGGTGGTTATACTGTGTAGTACCGTGTCTTATGGTGGCTATACTGTGTAGTATTGAGCCCTATGATGAAAGCCAATGTTATTAGGTTCTTCATTTGTACTTACGACTGATTTTTATAGTTTTATTTCAATGACTTAATATGAAATCATTAATAATGCAGTGATTATCGTTGGAATGTATTCATCATATTATGCATTAGTAACTTATTAGTTATCTGAATGGCAAAACATGTAGGCAGGCATTTTATATGGAAATGCACAGGTATCTTTCAGTATTTTATTGGAAAAGTATACAGGTTTTATGTTAACCCTTTTACCCCCAGGCTATTTGAAACTTTCCAACCCTTAACCCCCAGGCATTTTTTTTTTTCAATCACATTTTGCAATATATATTTTTTAAAATGCTCTAACAGCCTTAATTTTCATCATAGAGAGGTCAGGTTGGTCTCATTATTTTGGAAAATGCCTGAATTTTCTCATAAAGTTATAAAAAATATGCAATTAAATGTAAATGGCTGTTTTTCGCAAGGACATACCGGTACGTCCATGGGGGTAAAGTGATGAGTTTTGGGAAACGTACCAGTACGTCCATTGGGGGTAAAAGGGTTAACTGATAATTCCCTTGATTTAACGAATGTGGACGTTTTAGTACCAGGACGTCTCGTCTCCTACCATCAAGTGACATTCTGATTTTCATGCCAGGAAAAATTGCAGCAATATTGGTAGCACTTTGAATTAAGCTATAAAGTATCAAAGGAAGCCTTTGTTGAGAAATTAAAGTTTAATTTGGACATTATTACTGATAGGTAAACTAAATTGAATAAGATTTTTTCCATCACGTTTTAGGTAAAGTCGGGTTTGAAGTAATCTACTAATAAGGTAATCAAATTTGAAGGGGAACATTTGAAGTTTAAGGAAGAAATTTCTCCCTGCGGTCTCTTTGTGTATAGTCGTCAACTCGTGGAATAGTTCCTGACGACCTAATTTCCGAATCAGTAGTTTAAATGCCAAAACTAACATTCCACTAAAAAGTTCAATCCTAATAAGGAAAGATAATTTGCCTTTGAAAATATCTATAACCTTTCGTTGAATATAAAATATACGAATTGCCTGTGCTTTTACTACATTGGGATGGAAGATGAAAGGATTTTGTTGAATTATTTTATAGATTCTAATTATGAATAGGTAGTTTTTTGGCATATACTTGGTATATACAACTCCTTCCATGTACCCCCTTCCTCTCTCACAACCTAGAGATTTTAGAAGTTGCACAGCTCATGAACCCTGATTCATCATTTCAGCCGTCAAAAGTCCTTTGTTGGATGTAGGCCTTCCCCAGGTTCCTCCACAGACTTCTATCGCAAGCTATTCTGTGCCACTGTAGCTTATGTTGGTCTAAGTCATCTCGCCAGCGGGTTTTTTGTCTTCCTCGGTTTCTTGTGTATCCTCGGAGTGTCCAGAAGGTTGTTCGTGATGTCCATCGGTTGTCTGTTATCCTGGCAATGTGCCCCTGATTGGGAGTGAACAAATATGAAGTGTACCAACCGTGTGTCACACAATTGTACATAATTCCTTTTGTATATAATATGCTTGTATCTTCGCTCTTCCCTTGCACTCAAACGAACATGAAAATTCATGTCTGCTGTTTTGCTCTGAACATTGTCTGTCTCTCGAACATGTTATGTCCTGTTGCCTTGAGGTTTTGTATATAAAGAAGAGTGTTCCTTAATATATAACTCTGTTGATTGCATCCTGCCTTTGACTCACAACCCTTCTCTCGGCTCGTCACAGAAGGCTTGAATGTTAGTGTTTTTGTAGTATGGTAATATGCTGGTGATAAATCTAAATTTCCCTTGTTTTAAATGTGAGAATTAGATAATGGTTTCCATTTGATCTTTAGGTTGAATACTACTCAATTTATTGAATCCGTAAACAGAATTGGCGTATTTATCGTAATTGATTGGAGAAGTAATAATATAAACATTAAACTAGATCAGTGTTTCTTAAACTTTTTGTGCAGCGGACCCCTTTTATTAAAATTACTCGTGTAGCGGACCCTTTATTATTATAATTTTCCTCTTGAGTTTGAAAGTGTTTGCAGGTCATAATATACTGAAATTACAACTGAATTATTTATTAATGGCTTATCTTCAACATAAATGTTTATATTTTGCTTAACATAATTTCCACAACATTGATAATTTTGCATACAAATTTTCATGAACTTAACAGCAACGCTTCCTCCTCATATCTCACAACCATACTTAATGCGATGAATGATACTGTTTTTGCTGCCTCACTACTGTTGGAATATCTGGCTCCAGTCTGCTGAGTTCAAACGCATGTCGGGTTCGACATTGATTCGGTTGCGCTTCTTCGTTTTAAGATCAACCAGTGTAGAAAATCCAATTTCACAGTTGTACGTTGTTGGGAACGGCATCAAGTGTTTCAAAGCAATTTCTGCAAGTCCAGGGTACTCTGGCTGGACTTGAGCCCAACAATTGGCCAAACTTCTTTCCCTGAATAGGGTCTTCAGTGTCCCACTTGTTGCAATCTCGACAAGATTATCAGCCTCTTTTGATGACAGGTTGACACTGACCTTTTCTATATCTACTTTATCTGTAACAAATGGATTTCTAATCCACTCAAAGCTTGGGTCTGGTTCTTCAAAATATTTTCCTAACTCTGAGTGAAGGCCTTGCAGATGGGCTTTGAAAGCTTGTGTTGTGTCACCATCTAGCTCTTCCTTGGAAGTAAGCAGGAAATCTGCTAATGAAGGAAAAGACTCAAAATCTTTGCGGTCAATGCGGCCGCACCACAAGTCCAGCTTCATTCGTGTTGCCTGTATTTTGTCCTGCACTTTGAAGATGGTAGTATCTTTTCCTTGCAAAGACAGATTCAATCCGTTTAGTGTACTGAAAATATCAGACAGGTATGCCAGTTTTGTGAGCCACTGGATGTCATGCATGCGATTATAGAGGTCATGACGTTCATACAAGAAAATTTGCACTTCCTCACGAAGTTCAAAGAGACGGGAAAGAACTTTTCCCCGTGTCAGCCAGCGAACCTCTGTATGGTAAAGGAGTTTTGTGTGTTCGCTTCCCATCTCTTCACACAGAACTGCAAATAAGCGGGAGTTCAGTGCTTTCCCTTTGATGAAATTGACAATTTTTACTGCCTCTTCCAGAACTGTTTTAAGACAGGTAGGCATATGTTTCACAGCAAGTTGTTCACGGTGAATGCAACAATGTGTTGCCTTTACCTGTGGTACAATGCTCTGTACCCAACTCACTAGGCCCCTTAGTTTACCAGTCATCGCAGTTGCACCATCTGTGCTGATTCCAACACATTGCGACCAGGAGAGTTCATTTTGGACAATAAAATCATTAGCTACATTAAAAATAGCCTCTCCTGTTGTGTTTGTAGGAAGAGGACGACAGAAAAGAAATTCATCATGTACTTCCCCACAGTAAATGTACCTAACAAAGCACAAAAGATTTGCCTCGTTCCCTATATCTGTGGACTCGTCCAGCTGTAGTGAAAAATACAGACACTGCTGTAATTGTGACACCAGTTGAACTTTCACATTTTCAGCCATTGACGTTATCCTTTTCTTGACAGTGTCGTTGGACAAAGGTATCTTGTTTATTTCTTTACGAGCCTTTTCTCCAAGCATGATCTCTGTCATTATCTTGGCTGCTGGTTTGACCAAAGTCTCGCCTATGGAATGCGCCTTTCCTGTTTTTGCAATTAATAACGACACTTTGTATGAAGATTCAGTGGCCTTTGCATTTTCTCCAGGTATAAAAAAAGATGAAGCTTCCTTTTTTCTGTGAATATCAAGTTCATTACATTTTCTTTGAAAAAATTCTATGGGTTTTCCCACATATTCCTTATGTCTGGACTCGAAATGTCTTCTGAGCTTTGAGGGTTTCATAGCCTCATTAGCTAATGTTTCATAGCACAAAACACACTGTGGGATAGGATCCTCACTGTTGCCTTGCCAAAAAAAATCCAAGTTTCAAGTAATCACTGCAGTATTTACGCTTCTTTTTGGCTGTTTCTTGGTGTTTGCTTGTGCCCTACAGTGGTAACCGAGGCATCTGTACTGCTTTGGTTTGTGTCAGCGGTGTTCCCTTCGTCCATGGCATCTACGCCTGCTTCCAGTACCTTGAGCTGAGTTGCACTGTAAGCATCGTTTCTTTCTTCTTTAAGGCCATTTCTGTCTTGGTGGTTGTTCTGGAATTCAGTTTTTTTCTTTGTAAGTGAGCCTGTCTTGAGCCACAGATCCATTATCCTGATGCTAAAAAGTAAGCTAGGCTTACCTACAAAGAGGAGCAAAAGCAACTGCCGTGTGTTCCTCACAGCAGCCTTAACGTCAACTGATATGTGGCGGGCGGCCGCACCACCGGGCATCAGTCAGTACAATGTTGCCAAATCACAAACACCACTGCCTTCTATAAAGTTGTTTTTTTGTGTGTTTTTTTCGGAATTTTGTTGAGGATTTCACCCCAAGAGAGGAAGGGGGCGTTACTTAAATTACTTCCATCCCAATGTGACTTAGCCACTGTAAAAAGCCATCAGGATTTGGTGCTACAAAAATAGGAATTTAGGACGTTTTGGCCGAAAATTTGACTGAAATCGATATTAAAAATTATCCTGCGGACCCCTTGGAATATTCCACGGACCCCTGGGGGTCCGCGGACCACACTTTAAGAAACACTGAACTAGATGAACTAAGAGAAATAATAAGATAAATATTAAATTCAGATATTGATGTCATGAACATGTAGTAAGAAAGTCAAAATCTAATTTTTTTCATACACAAAACTCCTATAAAGTTAAACCTAGTCTATGATGGCTAATTTTTGCGGAATATACATAGGATATTATTATTATTATTAATTGCTAAGCTACAACCCTAGTTGGAAAAGCAGAATGCTATAAGCCCAGGGGCTCCAACCGGGAAAATAGTCCAGTGAGGAAAGGAAACAAGGATAAAATAAATATGCTAAGAATAACATTAAAATAAATATCTATATAAACTATAAAAACTTTAACAAAACAAGAGGAAGAGAGACTAGATAGAATAGTGTGCTCGAGTGTACCCTCAAGCAAGAGAACTCTAACCTAAGATAGTGGAAGACCATGGTACAGAGGCTATGGCACTAATCATGACTAGAGAACAATGGTTTGATTTTGGAGTGTCCTTCTCCTAGAAGAGCTGTTTACCATAGGAGGAATTCTATTTGGGATTTTCCAAGGTAGCTCAAACGATAATGCTCGATTTTCCCTTGTATTGCATGCCAGATGTATCAATATTTAGTGACTTTTAATTTTGTATGTAGCTGATTAAATTTGAATTTTACAGATGCTGTTTTAACCGGGAAGTTACGGACGAGCTTCTAACTGCATCCTTGAGGATCAAACTAAAACCATTTAGTTGCAGGTGAGAGTAACAGGATACTTTTAACTCCTAAAGATAATGTACACAATGTAAGGAGCCTTTGTAGGGTGACGGCCAGATCCCGTAGAAAACGGGAATATTCTGAACTGTGGCCATCGTTCTAAAAACGATTTTGGCGGGAGAAGCTAACTTAAAAAACCCACCTAACCTATGCTAAAAGCCGTATCCTTACCCAGGGGGGCTTCCCCCCCCCCCCCTTACACAACAGTTTCCTTACCTACGAGTACGACGGGAGAAGCTAACTTAAAAAACCCACCTAACCTATGCTAAAAGCCGTGTCGTTACCCAGGGGGCTGCGGCCCCCCGGACCCCCCCTTACACAACATATTTAAGATCAGTAGACCATTTCCAAACGTTTTTATTCTATACAAGATAACAGTCGGAGCGATAATAAGCAAATTAGGACGCTTGGCCGTAGCGCTACAAACTACCCCAATGTAAAGTTTAATCATGGGTAATATGCTAGATGAGAACAAAGCCACTACAGTAAATTTTTTTTAGTGAGGCAGATTTGCACCGACTCGCAGCTGTGCCCTTTTAGCTCGGAATAGTTTCCTGATCGCTGATTGGTTGGACAAGATAATTCTAACCAATCAGCGATCAGGAAACTTTTCTGTGCTAAAAGGGCACCACTGCGAGTTGGTGCGGTTGCGCCTCGTTAAAAGAAATTGACTATAGTAATTTGCTTTAACTATCAACTATGGAGAGTAATTCAAAGATTTCATTCATGATTCCAAAGTGTTTGTGTGATCATCATTGCGAGGTAGGATTTGGCATGCCAGTGAACTAAGACTAGGACTACTGTAATTCTTTTTGTACTGTATTATGAAGGATATTGATGTATCTATATAATGTCTTTGATACATATATATACCATGGCACTTCCCCCAATTTTGGGGGGTAGCCGACATCAACAAAGAAACAAAAACAAAAAGGGGACCTCTACTCTCTACGTTCCTCCCAGCCTAACAAGGGACTCAACCGAGTTCAGCTGGTACTGCTAGGGTGTCACAGCCCACTCTCCCACATTATCCACCACAGATGAAGCTTCATAATGCTGAATCCCCTACTGCTGCTACCTCCGCGGTCATCTAAGGCATCGGAGGCAGCAGCAGGGCCTACCGGATGTCTTTCATATTTGATTCAAATATAATTGCTTTGTTATAATTACTGTGCATATGGTGACCTGCAATAAACTAATTTTTCTTTGATATTGTATAAAGTTTGTCTTGATTATTTTTTATTTCAAGATCTTGTGTGCCATTTAGTCTAGCTGTGCACTGATCATATCTCTTAATTTTTTATTTCTTATACTGAAGAGGGCTGTCCTATTGTTAGTTATATATCGGATTTGAATTTCCAAGAACTAAGCATTTGAATATGTGTAAATTACCAAGATGTTTATGTTACTGTAGAGATATCTCAAGGACACACCAAAATCAAACCATTGTTCTCTAGTCTTGGGTAGTGCCATAGCCTCTGTACCATGGTCTTACACTGCCTTGGGTTAGAGTTCTCTTGCTTGAGGGTACACTCGGGCACACTTTTCTATCTAGTTCCTCTTCCTCTTGTTTTCTTAAAGTTTTTATTGTTTAAATAGGAAATATTTATTTGAATATTGTTACTATTCCTAAAATATTTTATTTTTCCTTATTTCCTTATTTCCTTTCCTCACTGGGCTATTTTCCCTGTTGGGGCCCCTGGGCTTATAGCATCCTGCTTTTCCAACTAGGGTTGTAGCTTAGCATTTAATAATAATAATAATAATAATAATATAGAAAGGTTTATAGTTAGTAGAGTTTAAATAGGAAATATTTATTTGAATATTGTTACTAATCCTATAATATTTTATTTTTCCTTATTTCCTTATTTCCTTTGCTCACTGGGCTATTTTCCCTGTTGGGGCCCCTGGGCTTATAGCATCCTGCTTTTCCAACTAGGGTTGTAGCTTAGCATTTAATAATAATAATAATAATAATATAGAAAGGTTTATGGTTAGTAGAGTATCTTCATCTAGGAGTTATGACATAATAGGTTGAATCTTTTGAGGCTACAGTACATGGGTTATCCCATAAATCAGTATTTTTATCCTTAGCATTGTCGTCGGCGCCCACTCGTGTCCGAGTATTGGGTTCTGTCGTTAGCCATCAGCCTCCTATCAGAAGAAGGGTGGAGGAAACGACAGAATGCCAGTAGCTGGGTATATTGTTTTGGGTGGTCGTGGCTTTGCAACGGCCACGCGCACACAATTGGCCCACATCGTTTTCACCGCGGCTCAAGACATATGAGACAGGCGGCTTCTCCGATGTTGGTTGCATTGGGCTGCCGGGTTCTTGTTATGTCAAGGCCCGCCTTGTTGCCTGCCCGATAGGCCTTGGCCTCTTCCGCCAGCGCTGGGAAGCTCCGCCGTTGGGGTCTTGTTTGGTTTGGTTTGGTTTGATATTGGAGTTTTCCTTCTCCTAGCCTTAGCCGATCTGAAATAAAGGAGAAGGCCTATAGGGGTCCAGTCTTGGTCTGGCCTCTCAGAACTGGCCTTAGCGGTATGGTTGAGCCTGCCAGGGTGGATAAACTACCCCACCGCCATTGCCCAGCCCATCATTGAGACACTCAAGCCCCTCTACTGCAGCAAAGTGCTGGACAAAAACTAGCTAACGTGAAACTTACCCATAAAATTAAAGTAAACACGATAAATAAGAGGCCGTCGGTGACTAAGCCCAACGCCATGCTAGCAGGAATGGCAGCGCTTTGGCTTCCTCTAACCAAAAGCTAAAAAAAAAAAAATTAAGTCTCAAAAGGGAATGAAACCAAAATTAGCATAAATAAAGGCAAAGAGGTAAATACTCAACTTTGATGAAGAAGAGGAAGCCATTCCAAACTAAAATTCTTCAAAAAAACTGTGAAAAAGGGCCCACAAAAATCAACTACACTGTAGCCATCAGCTGCGTTCAAAGGAATGAGAAGCAGGAGCGTATAGGGGCACTGGAAGGTGATAGGATGTTTAACGGCTCCTTACTTATCCTTCCTCCTAGTGGATTTGACTGGGTAAGGTCTGTTTGGGGTGCAGATATCTATGGTTATCTTAGGATACGCCTCTGATTATACACAATATCTTTGGATAGTCGTTTCCGGGGGTTGGAACCCCGTGATACCTGACGGTAATTCTCTTGTAATATCAATCGCAGAAATATTATACTGTAGAAGTTGTCAGAAGGAACTTCCATCAGCACGACATGGTTATCTCACCCAAAAATAGAGGATCTTTAAAACGTCGGACATCTTCAAAAACACAAAACAACACAGAGCAAAGCAAAACACGTCTGACCAACGCTGGTGCTGTGGAGGAATGAAGTAAGGGGGTGGGGAGGTGTAGGGGTGGGGAAGGATAGTCGTGGTTGGAGGCAGTAGACGGGTGTAGGACGGCACCTCGTTGTTCCTTCCGGGGGATGTTGATGAGGAAGAGGTCTAATTGGTGAGGGACCTATGGTCGTGGTTCAATCACGCCCCAGTTTTCTATACCGACACTTGAAGAGTGAGCGAGCTAGGTTTATGCCTGGGATTCCATGCAACCTTTTTTCTCTGGTATTTTCAGCAATAACTATGCCTTAGAAATGTTGCTAGTGGAGCATTTCATGGAGCGACACAGGTCGAGCCCAGAGATAGATTTTTCCTATGTCAAAATCCCTTTTTTATCCAGTGGGCTAGATTAAAACCATGTGTTTAATGTGTGCCACTTTAGTCACACTCTTAAGTATGGTAGATTATTCATTGGATAAATATAATCTTCCTAATCGGGTGGTTGAATCAGTAGAACTTCAAAAGTTCAAAGTTGGAGCAAATGCTTTTTTGTTGACCAGGCGGAAATGAGTCTTTTTATAGTTTATTTATGACATATTTGTTTTTGATGTTGTTAATAGTTTATATATGACATGTCTGTTTTGACGTTGTTACTTATTTTAGAATGATTTATTGTTAATTTGTTCTCTTCATTTATTTATTTCCTTATTTCCTTTCCTCACTGGGCTATTTTTCCCTGTTGGAGCCCCTGGGCTTATAGCATCTTGCTTTTCCAATTAGGGTTGTAGCTTGGATAGTAATAATAATAATAATAATAATTTAGATTACAGATGTCCCTTTGTTTTATTGGAAAATTTTTATGGCTTGATATGGGATAGATTCGCAGAAGTATCAATGTTACGGCTAGGCAAGAGACTCTAGTTCATAGTTTAACCATCCAATTAAGCTGAACATCTTTACATCTTAGGTTGTAATTCAGTGGATTTGGTCAGTAAATATGTAGGCGATCAGCATATAGGTTTAAAGAATTTTGATGTAAAGGTGATTGGAAAATGAGAATGGATTTATGACTTTCCTGGGTATTAGTCGAGTGCTTCATGCAAATGATTTAATTCATTAGTGTTAGTGTTTTTGTAGTATGGTAATGTGCTGGTGATAAATCTAAATTTCCCTAGTTATAAATGTGAGAATTAGATAATGGTTTCCATTTGGTCTTCAGGTTGAATACTACTCAATTTATTGAATCCGTAAACAGGATTGGCGTATTTATCGTAATTGATTGGGGAAGTAATAATATAAACATTAAACTAGATGAACTAAGAGAAATAATAAGATAAATATTAACCCTTTTACCCCCAAAGGACGTACTGGTACGTTTCACAAAAGCCATCCCTTTACCCCCATGGACGTACCGGTACGTCCTTGCAAAAAAATGCTATAAAGATTATTTTTTTCATATTTTTGATAATTTTTTGAGAAACTTCAGGCATTTTCCAAGAGAATGAGACCAACCTGACCTCTCTACGACAAAAATTAAGGCTGTTAGAGCAATTTAAAAAAAAATATACTGCAAAATGTGCTCGGAAAAAAATAAGCCCCTGGGGGTTAAGGGTTGGAAATTTCCAAATAGCCTGGGGGTAAAAGGGTTAAATTCAGATATTGATGTCATGAACATGTAGTAAGAAAGTCAAAATCTAATTTTTTTCTTACACAAAACTCCTATAAAGTTAAACCTAGTCTATGATGGATAATATTTGCGGAATATACATAGGATATTATTATTATTATTATTAATTGCTAAGCTACAACCCTAGTTGGGAAAGCAGAATGCTATAAGCCCAGGGGCTCCAACAGGGAAAATAGCCCAGTGAGGAAAGGAAACAAGGATAAAATAAATATGCTAAGAATAACATTAAAATAAATATCTATACAAACTATAAAAACTTTAACAAAACAAGAGGAAGAGAGACTAGATAGAATAGTGTGCTCGAGTGTACCCTCAAGCAAGAGAACTCTAACCTAAGATAGTGGAAGACCATGGTACAGAGGCTATGGCACTAATCAAGACTAGAGAACAATGGTTTGATTTTGTAGTGTCCTTCTCCTAGAGGAATTCTATTTGGGATTTTCCAAGGTAGCTCAAACGATAATGCTCGATTTTCCCTTGTATTGCATGCCAGATGGATCGATCTTTAGTGACTTTTAATTTTGTATGTAGCTGATTAAATTTGAATTTTACAGATGCTGTTTTAACCGGGAAGTTACGGACGAGCTTCTAACTGCATCCCTGAGGATCAAACTAAAACCATTTAGTTGCAGGTGAGAGTAACAGGATACTTTTAACTTCCAAAGATAATGGACACAATTTTAACTTCCAAAGATAATGGACACAATGGAAAGTTTAATCATGGGTAATATGCTAGATGAGAACAAAGCCACTATAGTGCCCTTTTAGCTCGGAATAGTTTCCCGATCGCCGATTGGTTGGACAAGATAATTCTAACCAATCAGCGATCAGGAAACTTTTCCGTGCTAAAAGGGCACCACTGCGAGTCGGTAAAAGAAATTGACTATAGTAATTTGCTTTAACTATCAACTATGGAGAGTAATTCAAAGATTTCATTCATGATTCCAAAGTGTTTGTGTGATCATCATTGCGAGGTAGGATTTAGCATGCCAGTGAACTAAGACTCGTTGTCGTCGGCGCCCACTTGTGTCCGAGTACTATATTGGGTTCTGTCGTTAGCCATCAGCTTCCTATCAGAAGAAGGGTGGAGGAAATGACAATGCCAGTAGCTGGGTATATTGTTTTGGGTGGTCGTGGCTTTGCAACGGCCATGCACACACACTTGGCCCACATCGTTTTCACCGCGGCTCAAGACATATGAGACAGGCGGCTTCTCCGATGTTGGTTGCATCGGGCTGCCGGGTTCTTGTTATGTCAAGGCCCGCCTTGTTGCCTGCCCGATAGGCATTGCCCTCTTCTGCCGGCGCTGGGAAGCTCCGCCGTTGGGGTTTTGTTTGGTTTGGTTTGGTTTGATTTTGGAGTTTTCCTTCTCCTAGCCTTTGCCTATCTGAAATACAGGAGAAAGCCTAGGACTACTGTAATTCTTTTTTTACTGTATTATGAAGGATATTGATGTATCTATATAATGTCTTTGATATTTGATTCAAATAAATTGCTTTGTTATAATTACTGTGCATATGGTGACCTGCACTAAACTAATTTTTCTTTGATATTGTATAAAGTTTGTCTTGATTATTTTTTATTTCAAGATCTTGTGTGCCATTTAGTCTAGCTGTGCACTGATCATATCTCTTAATTTTTTATTTCTTATACTGAAGAGGGCTGTCCTATTGTTAGTTATATATCGGATTTGAATTTCCATGAACTAAGCATTTGAATATGTGTAAATTACCAAGAAGTTTATGTTACTGTAGAGATATCTCAAGGACACTCCAAAATCAAACCATTGTTCTCTAGTCTTGGGTAGTGCCATAGCCTCTGGACCATGGTCTTCCACTGCCTTGGCTTAGAGTTATCTTGCTTGAGGGTACACTCGGGCACACTTTTCTATCTAGTTCCTCTTCCTCTTGTTCTCTTAAAGTTTTTATTGTTTAAACAGGAATTATTTATTTGAATATTGTTACTATTCCTAAAATATTTTATTTTTCCTTATTTCCTTATTTCCTTTCCTCACTGGGCTATTTTCCCTGTTGGGGCCCCTGGGCTTATAGCATCCTGCTTTTCCAACTAGGGTTGTAGCTTAGCATTTAATAATAATAATAATAATAATAATAATAATATAGAAAGGTTTATGGTTAGTAGAGTAACCTAATCTAGGAGTTATGACATAATAGGTTGAATCTTTTGAGGCTATTTGGGTTATCCCATAAATCAGTATTTTTATCCTTAGCATTGTTGTCGGCGCCCACTCGTGTCCGAGTATTGGGTTCTGTCGTTAGCCATCAGCCTCCTATCAGAAGAAGGGTGGAGGAAACGACAGAATGCCAGTAGCTGGGTATATTGTTTTGGGTGGTCGTGACTTTGCAACGGCCACGCGCACACTCGGCCCACATCGTTTTCACCGCGGCTCAAGACATATGAGACAGGCGGCTTCTCCGATGTTGGTTGCATCGGGCTGCCGGGTTCTTGTTATGTCAAGGCCCGCCTTGTTGCCTGCCCGATAGGCATTGCCCTCTTCCGCGGGCGCTGGGAAGCTCCGCCGTTGGGGTCTTGTTTGGTTTGGTTTGATTTTGGAGTTTTCCTTCTCCTAGCCTTTGCCTATCTGAAATAAAGGAGAAGGCCTATAGGGGTCCAGTCTTGGTCTGGTCTCTCAGAACTGGCCTTAGCGGTATGGTTGGGCCTGCCAGGGTGGATAAACTACCCCACTGCCATTGCCCAGCCCATCATTGAGACACTCAAGCCCCTCTACTGCAGCAAAGTGCTGGACAAAAACTAGCTAACGTGAAACTTACCCATAAAATTAAACTAAACACGATAAATAAGAGGCCATCGGTGACTAAGCCCGACGCCATGCTAGCAGGAATGGCAGCGCTTTGGCTTCCTCTAAGCAAAAGCTAAAAAAAAAAAAAGAAGTCTCAAAAGGGAATGAAACCAAAATGAGCATAAATAAAGGCAAAGAGGTAAATACTCAACTTTGACGAAGAAGAGGAAGCCATTCCAAACTAAAATTCTTAAAAAAAAAACTGTGAAAAAGTGCCCACAAAAATCAACTACAATGTAGCCATCAGCTGTGTTCAAAGGAATGAGAAGCAGGAACGTATAGGGGCACTGGAAGGTGATAGGATATAAAACGGCTCCTTACTTATCCTTCCTCCTAGTGGATTAGACTGGGTAAGGTAAGGTCTGTTTGGGGTGCAGATATCTATGGTTATCTTAAGATACGTCCCTGATTATACACGATATCTTCAGATAGTCGTTTCCGGGGGTTGGAACCCTGTGATACCTGACGGTAATTCTCTTGTAATATCACTCGCAGAAATATTATACGGTAGGAAGCTGCCGAAGGGAACTTCCATCAGCACGACATGGTTATCTCACCCAAAAATAGAGGATCTTTAAGACGTCGGACATCTTCAAAAACACAAAACAACACAGAGCAAAGCAAAACACGTCTGACCAACGCTGGTGCTGTGGAGGAATGAAGTAAGGGGGTGGGGAGGTGTAGGGGTGGGGAAGGATAGTCGTAGTTGGAGGCAGTAGACGGGTGTAGGACGGCACCTCGTTGTTCCTTCCGGGGGATGTTGATGAGGAAGAGGTCTAGGTAGAAGGTTGGCCTGGGCACCAGCCGCCCGTTGAGATACTACCGCTAGAGAGTTATGGGGTCCTTTGACTGGCCAAACAGTACTACATAGGACCCTTCTCTCTGGTTACGGTTCTTTCCCTTTGCCTACACAGACACCGAATAGTCTGGCCTATCCTTTACAGATTCTCCTCTGTCCTCATACACCTGACAACACTGATTACTAGACAATTCTTCTTCACCCAAGGGGTTAACTACTGCACTGTAATTGTTCAGTGGCTACTTTCCTCCTGGTAAGGGTAGAAGAGACTCTCTTTAGCTATGGTAAGTAGCTCTTCTAGGAGAAGGACACTCCAAAATCAAACCATTGTTCTCTATTCTTGGGTAGTGCCATAGCCTCTGTACCATGGTCTTACACTGCCTTGGGTTAGAGTTCTCTTGCTTGAGGGTACACTTGGGCACACTTTTTTATCTAGTTTCTCTTCCTCTTGTTCTGTTAAAGTTTTTAGTTTAAATAGGAAGTATTTATTTTAAAATTGTTACTATTCCTAAAATGTTCTATTTTTCCTTATTTCCTTATTTCCTTTCCTCACTGGGCGATTTTCCCTGTTGGGGCCCCTGGGCTTATAGCATCCTGCTTTTCCAACTAGGGTTGTAGCTTAGCATTTAATAATAATAATAATAATAATAATAATTGGTGAGGGACCTATGGTCGTGGTTCAATCACACCTCAGTTTTCTATACCGACACTTGAAGAGTGAGCGAGCTAGGTTTATGCCCGGGATTCCATGTATCATTTTTTCTCTGGTATTTTCAGCAATAACTATGCCTTACAAATGTTGCTAGTGGAGCATTTCATGGAGCGACACAGGTCGAGCCCAGAAATAGATTTTTCCTATGTCAAAATCCCTTTTTTATCCAGTGGGCTAGGTTAGAACCATGTGTCTAATGTGTGCCACTTTAGTCACACTCCTAAGTATGGTAGATTATTCATTGGATAAATATAATCTTCCTAATCGGGTGGTTGAATCAGTAGAACTTCAAAAGTTCATAGTTGGAGCAAATGCTTTTTTGTTGACCAGGCGGACATGAGTCTTTTTATAGTTTATTTATGACATATTTGTTTTTGATGTTGTTAATAGTTTATATATGACATGTCTGTTTTGACGTTGTTACTTATTTTATAATCATTTATTGTTAATTTGTTCTCTTCATTTATTTATTTCCTTTCCTCACTGGGCTATTTTTCCCTGTTGGAGCCCCTGGGCTTATAGCATCTTGCTTTTCCAACTAGGGTTGTAGCTTGGATAGTAATAATAATAATAATAATAAAATGTCAACATTGAGTAACTGTAGGTTCAATGGATTTAGATTACAGATGTCCCTTTGTTTTATTGGAAAATTTTTATGGCTTGATATGGGATAGATTCGCAGAAGTATCAATGTTACAGCTAGGCAAGAGACTCGAGTCCATAGTTTAACCATACAATTAAGCTGAACATCTTTACATCTTAGGTTGTAATTCAGTGGATTTGGTCAGTAAATATGTAGGCGATCAGCATATAGGTTTAAAGAATTTTGATGTAAAGGTGATTGGAAAATGAGAATGGATTTAAGACTTTCCTGGGTATTAGTCGAGTGCTTCATTATTATTATTATTATTATTAAATGCTAAGCTACAACCTTAGTTGGAAAAGCAGGATGCTATAAGCCCAGGGCCCCAACAGAGAAAATAGCCCAGTGAGGAAAGGAAATAAGGAAAAATAAAATATTTTAGGAATAGTAACAATATTCAAATAAATATTTCCTATTTAAACAATAAAAACTTTAAGAGAACAAGAGGAAGAGGAACTAGATAGAAAAGTGTGCCCGAGTGTACCCTCAAGCAAGAGAACTCTAACCCAAGGCAGTGTAAGACCATGGTACAGAGGCTATGGCACTACCCAAGACTAGAGATTTAATTTATTAGAATAAGTGGGCCCTTCATTCTATAGATCTCTAGCTGTATTAGTGTCCAGAAAATTTTGTCGAGTAGTAGAATATCCATCCGTATGTCAAACTGATATTTCAATTTTCTTTTCGCAGGATTGAAGAACCCATGGCACGAAAAGAGGAATTTTAGAAAAATAATCTTCCTGGACCCTCAACAACTGCTGTCACCAAGCCGAATCTTCAACTTTTTATGTGGCGATATGTTTCTTGTCCTCGACCAAATTTATTTAGTGGTTCATTCTTAAATCTTTTCATCGAAAGAATTGAATTTGACTATCATTTACTTTTAACCAGTCATATTTAAGTCTTAAAATTTGTATTAATTTCTTTAACCCTTTTACCCCCAGGCTCTTTGGAAATTTCCAACCCTTAACCCCCAAGTGGTTATTTTTTCCCCACCACATTTTGCAGTATATTTATTTTAAATTGCTCTAAAAGCCTTAATTTTTGTCATAGAGAGGTCAGGTTGGTCTCATTCTCTTGGAAAATGCCTGAATTTTCTCAAAAAAAATATTAAAAATATGAAAAAAAAACAAATTTATAGCATTTTTTTGCAAGGACGTACCGGTACGTCCATGGGGGTAAATGGATGGCTTTTGTGAAACATACCAGTACGTCCTTTGGGGGTAAAAGGGTTAAAGTGAACCTAAATGTATTTTTGGTAAACTAGGATGACTAGCAAATAGACTTTTAATCTTCAGTTTTGCCAGTAAATGATTACCAATTTTTTATGGTCCTCGAGACCATAGTCATGTGCATGATTAGCCCTCGAAAGGATTTTGAGTTTGACATTCCTGCTCTAGACTTTTGTCAATGAGTAATATTATCTGTGAATTTATGTAACTATTTTAAACAAGTTATCAGTACGTGTGACTGCTGGGTTATTAGCTTTGTGTTTCACGCTTTAACATCTAAAGTTTATTATGTGCATCTTTTAAAATTTGTGGAACTGTAACTTCAGGCCATTCCTTAAGTATTCTTATGCTTTCATAACTCATCCCATTTAGACTTTGTTTATAGTTTATTTAAAAGTTTAAATGGATCCACTTTCATTTTGAGTTTAGCTTATTTCTGTCATATTGTTTTATCACTTCTGTTCGATAACTTTTAGGTGACCTAACTAAAATCTTGGAAGTTCGCTATGTCGAAGTTGGTTTCCATGTTGAAATTAGTTTAAATTCGCATCGTCTATCCCTGTACTGTAGTGCAAGAATTGATCCCATAGCTATCTTTGTTTAAATAATTGCTAAAGAGAATCCTGTCGAATCCATCTATCTAATTCATTAAGAAATTGACAAGTTTCTGCATGACTATTTGTCTTTAATGTTTTTCATTTATAATTTTATACTTGAAAACCTTTATCAGTCCGTATAACATTAAGACTAGCGAGTTCTTAATTTGATAAGTTTCAACCCTTTTACCCCCAAAGGACGTACTGGTACGTTTCACAAAAGCCATCCCTTTACCCCCATGGACGTACCGGTACGTCCTTGCAAAAAAATGCTATAAAAATTATTTTTTTCATATTTTTGATAATTTTTTTTAAAAAATTCAGGCATTTTCCAAGAGAATGAGAGCAACCTGACCTCTCTATGACAAAAATTAAGGCTGTTAGAGCAATTTAAAAGAAATATACTGCAAAATGTGCTGGGAAAAAAATAATCCCCTGGGGGTTAAGGGTTGGAAATTTCCAAATAGCCTGGGAGTTAAAGGGTTAATATGTAATGCCATAAGCCAGTGAGAATGAAAGTAAAGTTGTTTTAAATTATCAAAGCAATTTTGAAGTCCTGTTTACATAATGGTAGCTGATGGAGATCTGTTGAACTACTGATATTGCCAGATAGAAATTGCATATTAGTGTTGTATTTTAATTTCAAAGTTAAGACGGTATTTTTGTTCATCTTCCACTTGTTTTCTTCTCAGAAGTTCCTTTTAACCCTTTTACCCCCAAAGGACGTACTGGTACGGTTCACAAAACTCAAACCTTTACCCCCATGGACGTACCGGTACGTCCTTGCAAAAAAATGCTGTAAATATTTTTTTCATATTTTTGATAATTTTTTGAGAAAATTCAGGCATTTTCCAAGAGAATGAGACCAACCTGACCTCTCTATGACAAAAATTAAGGCTGTTAGAGCAATTTAAAAGAAATATACTGCAAAATGTGCTGGGAAAAAAATAACCCCCTAGGGTTTAAGGGTTGGAAATTTCCAAATAGCCTGGAAGTTAAAAGGTTAATATGTAATGCCATAAGCCAGTGAGAATGAAAGTAAAGTTGTTTTGAATTATCAAAGCAATATTGAAGTCCTGTTTACATAATGGTAGCTGATGGAGATCTGTTGAACTACTGATATTGCCAGATAGAAATTGCATATTAGTGTTGTATTTTAATTTCAAAGTTAAGACGGTATTTTTGTTCATCATTCTCTGCTTATTTTCTTCTCAGAAGTTCCTTTTAATAGAAACATGAGTAAATTTTTAAAAGAAACGTCTTTTGTGGAACATTACTGCAGTCACACGTAAGATCCTTGTTCAAAGTAGCTGTGAAATTGTCCTGAACTTTATGTTCTTTGTGGTGTTAGTTTTGCATAGTAAGCCTTACAATGACTTCACTGTTTTGTGCAAAAATAAGTGATTTTAAGCAATGTAATGATCTGGTTCACATCGCTAGTTGCCTAATGTAGGTCAAGTGACTTTATGGGAGACATAAGGAAGATTAAAGCTTCAATCTAGGTATCTGGGAATGAATTGAGAAAGACTTTAGTTTTTAACCCTTTTACCCCCAAAGGACGTACTGGTACGTTTCACAAAACTCATCCCTTCACCCCCATGGACGTACCGGTACATCCTTGCAAAAAAATGCTATAAAATTTTTTTTTTCATATTTTTGATAATTTTTTGAGAAATTTCAGGCATTTTCCAAGAGAATTTGACCAACCTGAGCTCTCTATGACAAAAAGGCTGTTAGAGCAATTTAAAAAAAAAATATACTGCAAAATGTGCTGGGGAAAAATTAACCCCTTGGGGGTTAAGGGTTGGAAATTTTCAAAGAGCCTGGGGGTTAAAGGGTTAATATGTAATGCCATAAGCCAGTGAGAATGAAAGTAAAGTTGTTTTAAATTATCAAAGCAATTTTGAAGTCCTGTTTACATAATGGTAGCTGATGGAGATCTGTTGAACTACTGATATTGCCAGATAGAAATTGCATATTAGTGGTGTATTTTAATTTCAAAGTTAAGACGGTATTTTTGTTCATCATTCTCTGCTTGTTTTCTTCTCAGAAGTTCCTTTTAACCCTTTTACCCCAAAGGACGTACTGGTACGTTTCACAAAACTCAGACCTTTACCCCCATGGACGTACCGGTACGTCCTTGCAAAAAAATGCTATAATTTTTTTTTTTTTTCATATTTTTGATAATTTTTTGAGAAATTTCAGGCATTTTCCAAGAGAAGGAGACCAACCTGAGCTCTCTATGACAAAAAGGCTGTTAGAGCAATTTAAAAAAAATATACCGGTACTGCAAAATGTGCTGGGGAAAAAATAACCCCTCGGGGGTTAAGGGTTGGAAATTTCCAAAGAGCCTGGGGGTAAAAGGGTTAAAAGGTTTGAAGTTAGGGCTGGTTTATAAATTAGGTAAAACGTTTGTGTAATTAAGTTTATTATTTACAGTATATGGTATTCCACATGAATTACCAGAAAGCAAATGCAGATGTTTATCAGGACGTGATTTTAAGATGAAAAGTTCAGGGCAAGTTTTAAGAAATGTATATTTATAAAAGACTTCATGATTAATTTATTCTTACATAAAAGTGATAGGAGGATAGATGTGAGAGAGGCAAGAGAGCGTGCTAGAAATAGGAATGAATGGCGAGCAATTGTGACGCAGTTCCGGTAGGCCCTGCTGCTTCCTCCGGTGCCTTAGATGACCGCGGAGGTAGCAGCAGTAGGGGATTCAGCATTATGAAGCTTCATCTGTGGTGGATAATGTGGGAGGGTGGGCTGTGACACCCTAGCAGTACCAGCTGAACTCGGCTGAGTCCCTGGTTAGGCTGGAGGAACGTAGAGAGTAGTCCCCTTTTTGGTTTTGTTTCTTTGTTGATGCCGGGTACCCCCAAAATTGGGGGAAGTGCCTTGGTATATGGATGGGACATAAAAGTTACAGTGCTTGAAGTAGGTATAGCTTTTAATGAGACTAAAAGGGATAGTTTATGGATTTGCTCAAGAAAGGCAGTCTAGAGATGACATACCTCTTGGTAGTCTTTGTGAAAGTTTTGAGAAATTTTCGGTTATCAAATAGTTTAGATTTGAAATGAAGAAATGTATAGGAAATAACTTTAATTTCGTTTTTTTTGGAGAGGGCAGCTTTCAAAATAGTTTCCTTGGGTGGAGAATAATCATGAACATTACTAGCTGAAAGAAATGTTCAAAAGTTAAAGTTGAATAAGATGTTTTAAGCATAGGAAGTGAAGGGGGCGAGTTTGTTTCTTGCTGGTTTGAGGTATGTCACTATTAGGTAACTTCAAAAAACATCAGTGCTTGAAACACTATTAAAGAAAACCCTCTTGTTTTAAAATTCTATTTCTCTTGTGGTGGCAACATATCATGCTGACATTGCTTAGAATCAACATAATCAGAACTGTTTTCATTTGCACTTTCAGTTGTCATTCAAGAAAAATAATATAGTCAGACAAGTGTTCGTTAAATGCCAATTGTACTCTATAAATTGTTAACCCTTTTACCCCTAGGCTATTTGGAAATTTCCAACCCTTAACCCCCAAGGGGTTATTTTTTCCCAGCACATTTTGCAGTATATTTTTTTTAAATTGCTCTAACAGCCTTAATTTTTGTCATAGAGAGGTCAGGTTGGTCTCATTCTCTTGGAAAATGCCTGAATTTCCTCAAAAAATTATCAAAAATATGAAAAAAAGAATTTTTATAGCATTTTTTTGCAAGGACGAAGCGGTACGTCCATGGGGGTAAAGGGATGGCTTTTGTGAAACGTACCAGTACGTCCTTTGGGGGTAAAATTGTTAAGTTGCATATTAATTATGAATAGTATTTCAATTGCTGTCGGTAATGTTTTTTTTATATTGGAATTGTTTTGTCTGCTTAGGCATTGCTTCTGACTTCTGTTTATATGTGGCTACTGTATCTTCTATTCATACATTAATACTGTATCTTCTATTTATGCATTACTACTGTATCTTCTATTTATACATTACTCTGTATCTTGTATTTATAAAACTCTACTGTATTTTGTAATTTTGATCTGAAAATACAGCTCTTTTAACAATGAAAAATGCAGAAAAGACATTAGCCACGTAAAGTGCAAGAGACTTGAAGTAAAATATGTTATAAAAGACATAAAAAAACATTCATGGCTTAGCCTTGAATGCCTCAAGATGTCTTTTATAATGTATTTTACTTCAAGTCTCTTGCACTTTACATGGCTAATGTCTTTTCTGCATTTTTCATTGTTAAAACAGCTGTATTTTCAGATCAAAATTACAAAATACAGTAGAATTTTATAAATACAAGATACAGAGTAATGAATAAATAGAAGATACAGTAGTAATGCATAAATAGAAGATACAGTAATACTGTATGAATAGAAGATACAGTAGTCAACTGTAGGAGAGCAGTAAAACTTGGACTAATTTTGTAAAGTTTATCACAATGTACTGTATAATTTATCAACCTAAAGGTGTGAATAAAAGAAATAAAATAACTTATAAAATTTATTTTACATCCATAATATAAAACAAATTTTTTTTATTTAAAATATAAAATTTTCAGCACCCTGGAGTATTCTCTTTATTCTAACGTTCATATGCCCGAGTGTTCTCCCCAGCCGCCCCCCTCCCACTTCCGGTTCCAGTGAATACCTGCATTCTCTCTCCTCTGAAAGACCAGAGAGCTCATGGAGTATAAACCTTGCTTTCAACTCTCATAAACCACAAGTGTTCAATATAAGACTGGTTTATTCCCTTCCCATGGAAAAAGCTCGTTCACTCTTCCACTGGTGATGCGAGAGAAATATAAACTGTCTCTTGGTATGTTAGTATTATCAAAATGAGATGTTCGGTCCAATTCTCAAAGTATATTCATTCCTGACAACTCTTAAGTCATGTGATAATAATTCATAGCCTCAAATTCAGTTATCTCTAAATTTTCTCAGTTACTTTAACTCTGGGTTTAAGCATAGTCAACTAAGAGTAGACTATTTCGTGTTAAAATCAAGTTTGTAAATTATGAACTTAGAAAAACAAATAGATTTTGATCAATAATTCATAGCCTCAAATTCAGTTATCTCTAAATTTTCTCAGTTACTTTAACTCTGGGTTTAAGCATAGTTGACTATTATTTTGTGTTGATTTTTTTAAGTTAACAAATTATGAATTAAGAAAAACCAATAAATTTCGATCAAGATTTTTATTGTAGAAGATTGGTTGTCATACACAGAGTAGGTTTCAATAGACTCAATAGCAATATTAAGTATAAATATGAATACATTACAAAGTCAATGACAAGCTAATATCAAATTCTTTAACCCCAATTTCTAACAAACTCGGCCAACGACAGTCGTAGAAGACGAACACTTCAGATCTCATAACATGGGACACTGAATTAATTCGATTTCTTTGATTTTCTGAACGTTGGAGTGAGTTTGAAGTTCAACATTTGAGGTTACAAGTGTCATGATTGTGTAAATTAATTAAGTTTTCAATAAAAAAAGAGAAGGAAATGGAAAGCCCACCAAGGCCCACCCCTTCCCACCTGGTAACAAACGACTAGTCAAGCATTTTTTGAACGGACAAAGTCACCAGGCCCTTGAATGCTTTCCATTTCCTTCACTTTTGAAATCTTTTATTGAAAATCTTACAGACATTAATGCAATGATTGTGAATTAAAATATGCCAGGAATATTATGTTTTTTCAAGATAATATTATAGTATTCTATAGTTTTCTTTACATTTTAAGCAATTAAGAAGTAAGGGGATATCTTTTTAAATCCAAAGTTTCGTTTAGAAACGACCATTAAGTGAAAACATGGTTGGAGGGAGTGGAGACCTCGTCTGTCTTATAGTGCAATTCCACCACGATCGATTACTCCAGAAACCTTTTGCTCTCTCAAAAGCAGACAAGAACCACAACTGCCCAAAAGGCATCTCTCATCCGTCCCATTTCATGTGCATGATTGAGTCGGGTAAAGGAGAAGACACGTGCAAACCACTGCCCTGACTATCCTTACTACTCCTCCTAGCAGATAGCCAGATCGGACCGAAGTACACATTAACCTTGCACGTGGACCACAAAAGTCAATTTAGTTCCATGTGTAATACATTCTCAAATAAGACCCCTTTTGAAAGCTACGTGGAGAGAACCTAATCGAAGATTTTCTTGAAAGCTAAACAACCCTAACAGTAGTCCTACCAATATAACTGAAAACCCCTTAAACTAACAGTCGGCCTAAGTACAAAGCTGAAAACCCCTTAAAATAACAGTAGGCCTACCTACAAAGCTGAAAAACCCTTAAACTAACAGTAGGCCTACCTACAAAGCTGAAAAACCCTTAAACTAACAGTAGGCCTACCTACAAAGCTGAAAACCCCTTAAACTAACAGGAGGTCTATGTACAAAGCTGAAAACCCCTTAAACTAACAGGAGGCCTACCTACAAAGCTGAAAACCCCTTAAACTAACAGGAGGCCTACTACGAAGCTGAAAACCCCTTAGACTAACAGGAGGCCTATGTACAAAGCTGAAAAACCCTTAAACTAACAGTAGGCCTACCTACAAAGCTGAATAACCCTTAAACTAGCAGGAGGCCTATGTACAAAGCTGAAAAACCCTTAGACTAACAGGAGGCCTATGTACGAGCTGAAAACCCCTTAAACTAACAGGAGGCCTAGATTTTACCTAATTGTCACGTTGCCTAGTACTTATTCCTGTCATACAGGTACAGCAACTAATAGAACAGTATGCCCACTTGATGAAAACCAGTCAATCTCACACGCCACACCAACCGCCCAGTCCTGAATAAATTCTGTTGTTATTACCTATTCCTGAACTATCGACACCTTTTAAAGGTGAGCGAGCTGGGTTCAACCTGGCATCCCTATGCAATTTTTTCTCTGGTAATATATAGCAGTTATATACCTTAGAAATGGTGCTAAAGGAGCATTTCACTGGGCGACACGGGTCTCTCGCCCAGAAATAGATTTTTCCTTCGTCAAAATCCCTTTATTATTACCTGCTCCTGAACATCTCTTATTAAACCACAAACAAGCTTAAGGAGATTTCGAATTATTCGGAATACCTTTAGCATTATAAACTTCGTATTTAGGATCTTAATAGTCGGTAGATTTTTTAATACTTTAGAAAATAAGTTACCTTAACCCTTTTTCCCCAAGGCTCTTTGGAAATTTCCAACCCTTAACCCCCAAGGGGTTATTTTTATCCCATCACATTTTGCTGTATACTTTTTTTAAATTGCTCTAACAGGCTTAATTTTTGTCATAGAGAGGTCAGGTTGGTCTCATTTTCTTGCAAAATGCCTGAATTTTTTCAAAAAATTATCAAAAATATGAAAAAAAAATTTTTTATAGCATTTTTTTGCAAGGACGTACCGGTACGTCCATGGGGGTAAAGGGATGGCTTTTGTGAAACGTACCAGTACGTCCTTTGGGGGTAAAAGGGTTAAAACATATGTGATATAAATATAATTTAAATTTAAGTTTAATTATCAGAAATTCATCATAAAATTACTGTCAAAGTTATCGGACTATCATGAATCCTGAAGATAACTGAAATTTGATTTGAAAAGAATCAATCCCAAGACTTGCAAAGTGTCTATATTTCAATGGCATGAACTAATGGCTTTACTCTTTCATTAAAAACTAATTCCATTTATTGAAAGAAATTTGAAAAAAAATCAGAATTATAAAGTATCTTATACAATAGGTATCATTTGTAAATTTCATTGCTTATGGTAAAAGCACAAACCTGAAACTTGTCCCTTTTAAAAACGAATTGTTTGAAAAAACCTTAAGCTTGTCCTTCATATTAAAAAAGGATATTTCTATATCTGCATATCTAACACTCGACACCTTGCCTGTCGCCTCATCTTAACGTGGCCACGTAAAAAGTTAACCCTTTTGCCCCCAAAGGACGTACTGGTACGTTTCACAAAAGCCATCCCTTTACCCCCATGGACGTATCGGTACGTCCTTGCAAAAAAAGGCTTTAAAAAATTTTTATTGCATATTTTTGATAATCTTTTGAGAAAATTCAGGCATTTTCCAAGAGAATGAGACCAACTTGACCTCTCTATGATAAAAATTAAGCCTGTTAGAGCAATTTAAGAAAAATATATTGCAAAATGTGCTGGGAAAAAAATAACCCCCTAGGGGTTAAGGGTTGGAAATTTCCAAATAGCCTGGGAGTAAAAAGTTAATATCAAAGATTAATAAAATAATGTAATATAATTTTGACAATCTATAGATAAAAATAATTAGGATATACCAATCTGGTAAACTGAACCACCGATTAAACAGTGCAAAAAGAGATTCTCTGTCAAATGTTCTTTCGGGATATCATTGGTATGAGTTGATTTGCTATCGAAAAACTTTAAATTCAATCTTGAAAGAATTAAAACAAAGACCTGTGAAATTACTTTGAAATGATTAACTGGTGGATTAGATATTTCCTATATGCATTTAATTACTCATTACGAAAATCTTTAAAATCTAGGATTCAAGTATGAAATAAATTTAGGCACCAGGATTATTTTTACATTATTCTCAAAACCCTTTGATTTGAAACTCCCGTTTGGCCAATTATGCAAGGAGACTAACTTAAATTGTCCTTTATGAAATAGAATAAATGTTTAGAGTTGCCTACTGAAAAAAATTTACCCCAATCTCACTATTCAAACTGAATTTCCTATGATTTAGTATAATCTAGATTAAATTTTTGGTGTTAACCTGGGGAATAGATTTCTTGCTAACCTTGACTTAACCCGAGAAAAAACTAATCCAAGTGTCTCACAAAGATAAAATTTACACAGATCTATTAAAATCAGCACCCAATTTAACTAATTTTCACTAAAGACAACACTAGTATGAAACTATAACTAGATCCTCCTCGTTAACACTTACACCAGACTTCATTCAACCACTCGTTCCTTGCTTGTTACAAATTTACTGATGTACAAAGAATGCATTGTCTTGCATCAATTAATTCCTAAATTCAATATCAGAGGTTTGATTTTAAGTGGTAGAGCAGCAACATTAAGTGGCGCACTCTCAGAGCTTAAGTCTTGAACCAATCGTCAAAATTACATTTAAAAATTTTTGCTAATTTACAGTGAAAAACTGACTTTTTCCCCTTAAGTTACTTTGAAGATTATGGTAATATCTACATTAAAATGAATGCAAGCGCAGACATTTGAAACAATCTCCGCATGAAAAAGCATCTCAAAGTTTCTAAATACCTCCTCTGTATCTTATTTCTATATTTCCAGCTTAACTAGCTTTTAAAGGCTTGTTTTCTATTTTACCACCTTTTTGTTAAGACATTGAAATATCTAAAAAATAAATTCTTATAAAATGCTTTGAATATTAAATGCACTAACTTCTAGTTTTAGATTACCTTAAGTTGCTATACATTTACTCAGCATAAACGTAAGTTAACTAAAGTTTTAGACAATTTTAATCAACAGTTTGTGACGTTAATCTTGAATATATTAGCATTTAAACGTAAGGGACTTTAGCATAAGCAGATCAGAGTTCATCAAGCTTTCAGTTAATTAAACAGTTTCTGGCTTTAGCTGTCTAGCAAGAATAGCGTAGAACTTAAGATCTTGTTATACGTGAACAACCTAAATTGTAAATTCAAATCCAGTGTTAGTAAAATCAAAAGAAATTGGCGAGTTATATAATCTATTACAATATCATACCAACGCTCTCACTTAATATTTGGTACAAGCTTCAGAGGCTTATCAGATTATGCCTAACATTTCTGAATTATAAAGTTTCCTCGCATGAAAAAAAGTATAAAACTTCAGAGGAGGTTTTTTTTTCTTTTTTTTTTTTTTTTAAATTACTACACAAGATACATTCCTGTACATCAGTATCATTGTACATATATAAAATCTAATCATAAAAAGTCAAACTTCAGTTTGGACCACTTTGAAAAATCATGGAGAAATTTTAAAAACATATAAACCACAGTAGGGGATTCAGCATTATGAAGCTTCATCTGTGGTGGATAATGTGGGAGGGTGGGCTGTGACACCCTAGCAGTACCAGCTGAACTCGGTTGAGTCCCTTGTTAGGCTGGGAGGAACGTAGAGAGTAGAGGTCCCCTTTTTGTTTTTGTTTCTTTGTTGATGTCGGCTACCCCCCAAAATTGGGGGAAGTGCCATGGTATATGTATGTATGTATGTATATAAACCTAGAGCAAATTAAACTAAATTAAATTGAACAATTATAATCTAACCCTTATTTACGACCTGTATAAACATTCCCTTAAACTAGGTTACCTGATCCTGAATTACACAAACAATGACTGTAATAAGGCTTCAGTTTGGACCCCTTTGCCAAATCATGCATAAATTTTAGACATACTTAACCAAGAGCAGATTAAACTAAATGAAATTGAAGCCATATAATTTAACCCTGTATAAACATTCCCTAAACTAGGTTACCTGATCCTGAATTACATAAACAAGGACTGTAATAAGGCCTTAATTCCCCTAATCAACATTGCCAGTAACTCCCAAGCAAAACACTAACAACTAAAACTATACCAGCAACAATATATTCAAGAATGTATTACACATTTCTTCTAAAATGACTACAGCAGTTCTTTAGCCCTTCTTCATGTCGTGAACGGAAACAGTAGGAATCAGATATCTTGGGACATTTATAATCCCAGCTGGACCCCTTTTCAGAGGGCTCAGGTATCTCAGTGTAATAGAAAGCACTGGAATGCATGACTAGACAATGTCACCAATTTTTTAAAAGAATTATCTAAAAGTTTAAAACTAAATTAATCAAGCTGGAAACCTTTTGATTTTCATTGACAGATAAAATTGAAAAATCTTAAAACACAGTTACTAATTGCACATTAACAATGAAAACCCACATATTCTTGGACACATTTAAATCACAATCTTGACAGAAATATTCAATTTACACAATGCATGACAAATTTGACATAGTTCGATACTGAAATTGCAATGTATACATAACAGAAACCTGTTCAATTTGACATCACAACCTCCTACAATTCAAGATTAAAGATTTTTGAAAATACATTTTAAACTGAATTTCACATATTCATAAAAGCATGAAACATCAAAAATTTGAAATCATTTGAGGCTTTAACAAGTCTGAATTATTAATCATGACTAGAACTGACAAGACAGAATCTACCCTGACAAGTTTTCAAGGAAATCAAATTGGACTGAACATATTCACCATGGCACGCCGTCTAGCATTTTGACAATACAACATAAACAAGTTAACAGTCTTCTTCTCTCATTAAACCAGCAAAAGAATGAACGAGTTCTGTACATGGGAAGCTCATGAACAGCCTAAATGAACAGTGGTTCTAGTCAAAAGCAAGATATATACTCCATGGGCCCTTTGGCCTTTCAGTGGTGAGGAGTATGGCAAATACTGATACCAGAAGAGGGAGGGGGGCAGATGGGGAGGGAGGCTCAGTCATATGAACGTTCCCTTAATTTTTTAAAAAAATCTTTCCAAATTGGGTAGGGGAAGGATCAAGGAGTGGGAGTGGGACTTCTGAAACTTTAGATATGTATTAGAGGGAACAATAATCTGATTCAAACCTGTTTGCAAGGTTTCATGAAACACCGACCTGCGGCATTTTCAAAATTCAAAGGTAATTCCAAGGTATGTTCATGTAGCTTAAGAGATGATGAGGAATAGTACTAATACTAGCCAAAGACCTACCATTTCACACACACACACATCCTAGCCCTCCCACTTCCTAGCCCTTCTAATCATTTCACAATAAAGCCCTCTCTAGCCATTTCACACTGGAGCCCTCCTAGTCATTTCACACCGAAGCCCTCCTAGCCATTTCCCACCAAGATTCTCCAGGTCATTTCATTCCGAAGCCCTCCTAGCCATTTCACACCGGAGCACTCCTAGTCATTTCACACCGAAGCCCTCCTAGCCATTTCACACCAAGATTCTCTTATCCATTTTACACCAAAGCCCTCCTAACAATTTTACACCAGTCTTCCAAGCTATTTCACACCACACACCTAGCCATTTCACTGTGACCAAAGCCCTCCTAGCCATTTCACACCAAGATTCTCTTATCCATTTCCCACCAAGGTTCTCCTAGCCCTTTCACACCAGTCTTCCAAGCCATTTTCCACCACACTCCTAGCCATTTCACTGTGACCAAAGCCCTCCTAGCCATTTCACACCAAAGCCCTCTAGCCATTTCCCACCAAGATTCTCTTATCCATTTCCCACCAAGGTTCTCCTAGCCCTTTCACACCAGTCTTCCAAGCCATTTTCCACCACACTCCTAGCCATTTCACTGTGACCAAAGCCCTCCTAGCCATTTCACACCAAAGCCCTCTAGCCATTTCCCACCAAAGTTCTCCTAGCCCTTTCACACCAGTCTTCCAAGCCATTTTCCACCACACTCCTAGCCATTTCACAGGGACCAAAGCCCTCCTAGCCATTTCACACCCAAGCCCTCTAGCCATTTCCCACCAAAGTTCTCCTAGCCATTTCACACCAGTCTTCCAAGCCATTTTCCACCACACTTCTAGCCATTTCACAGGGACCAAAGCCCTCCTAGCCATTTCACCAAAGCCCTCTAGCCATTTCCCACCAAGGTTCTCCTAGCCATTTCACACCAGTCTTCCAAGCCATTTTCCACCACAATCCTAGCCATTTCACAGTGACCAAAGCCCTCCTAGCCATTTCAAACCAAAGCCCTCTAGCCATTTCCCACCAAGGTTCTCCTAGCCATTTCACACCAGTCTTCCAAGCCATTTTCCACCACACTCCTAGCCATTTCACAGTGACCAAAGGCCTCCTAGCCATTTCACACCAAAGCCCTCTAGCCATTTCCCACCAAGGTTCTCCAAGCCCTTTCACACCAGTCTTCCAAGCCATTTTCCACCACACTCCTAGCCATTTCACAGTGACCAAAGCCCTCCTAGCCATTTCACACCAAAGCCCTCTAGCCATTTCCCACCAAGGTTCTCCTAGCCATTTCACACCATTCTTCCAAGCCATTTCACAGGGACCAAAGCCCTCCTAGCCATTTCAAACCAAAGCCCTCTAGCCATTTCCCACCAAAGCCTTCTAGCCATTTCCCACCAAGGTTCTCCTAGCCCTTTCACACCAGTCTTCCAAGCCATTTTCCACCACACTCCTAGCCATTTCATAGTGACCAAGGCCCTCCTAACCATTTCAAACCAAAGCCCTCCTAACTATCAACAAATCAGCCTTTTGACCTTCCCAAAAGCACAAAGTTTTAGAACCCTCTTTCCTAACCTTAAATTAGGAGAGAGAGAGAGAGAGAGAGAGAGAGAGAGAGAGAGAGAGAGAGAGAGAGAGAGAGAGAGAGAGAGAGAGAGAGAGAGAGAGAGAGAGAGAGAGAGAATTTTTAACATGGGGACGGAGGATGGGCATTTCATCAAATACTAAAACTTACAAAATTAAGAATAAAAAGTGAGATAAGTTCTTATACAAATTACAAATATCAAAATACTTACTCTAGACTTTTAAATATATAATCAATAGTGTATTTAAACTTTAAATTGCTTCAAACACATTTGTTAAAATAATACCCTTTGTGAAATTTAAAATGCAATGAGGGGGATCAACTATGTAAGGTATATTATTGAAACTTGAAGGGGTTTTATGTTAACTCTTTTACCCCCAAAGGATGTACTGGTACGTTTTACAAAACTCATCCCTTTACCTCCCTGGACGTACTGGTACGTCCTTGCAAAAAAAATGGTATTTACATTTTTTTTTGCATATTTTTGATAACTTTTTGAGAAACTTCAGGCATTTTCCAAAAGAATGAGACCAACCTGACCTCTCTATGACAAAAATTAAGGCTGTTAGAGCAATTTAAAAAATATATATTGGAAAATGTGCTTGAAAAAAAAAAAAACCCAGGGGTTAAGGGTTGGAAAGTTCAAAATAGCCTGGGGGGAAAAGGGTTAAGGAACCCTAATTTCATAGGACAGAAAGAAAAATTGAAAGGCTGAACAAGAACACACCTTGAAATAAGCATTTTCAGCAGCTTAATTTAAATGCCACAAGAAGAAATAATCTACGTATACTTAAACTAAAACCTCATTTCCATCAACTGAAAGTTTTGGCACCGGACAATTCAGCAATCTTATATAAACTATTAATTCTTAATACAATAACAATGCAGTTTGAAATTTTCCCAACCAATTTACGAACATGATCCTTTTTCCTGAAACTTAAAAAGGATATACATTACAAACTAAAACCTAGTTTAATATACAGGAAGGTTTTTCAAATCTTACTAGAAATACTCAATTCCTGAAAGTCAAAATTGACAAATAAAAAAATATGAAAACTTTGCTTCTGGGATCTCATGATTTGAGTGTCCAGTCCCACTGGATCAAATAAATAAATCTAGACTCAAATTTAACTGAAACAGCCCAGTATCTACCTGAAATAGCCCAGTCTCTATCTGAAATAGCCCACCCTCTACCTGAAATAACTTTCTTGAAATAGCCTAGCCTCTACATGAAATAACTCCTACCTGAAATGGTTTAGCCTCTACATGAAACAGCCCAGCATCTACATGAAACAGCCCAGTCCCTACCTGAAACAGCCCAGTATCTACCTGAAACAGCCCAGCATCTACCTGAAATAGCCCATCCTCTACCTGAAATAACTCTTTCTTGAAATAACCTAGCCTGTACATGAAATAACCCCTACCTGAAATGGCCCAGCCTCTACATGAAACAGCCTCGCATCTACCTGAAAAAGACCACTCTGTACCTGAAATGGCCCAGCCTCTACATGAAACTCCCCAGTCCCTACCAGAAACAGCCCAGTATCTACCTGACACTCCCCACCCTCTACTTGAAATAACTCTTCCTTGAAATACCCCAGCCTCTACCTGAAATGGCCCAGCCTCTACATGAAACAGCCCAGTATCTACCTGAAATAGCCCAGAATCGACCTGAAATAGCCCAGCTCCTATCAGAAATATCTTCTATCAGGACTTCCAGAAATTTAATAACGGAGAATGAGATATAATTTAGCTCTAAAAGACTTCAGGTTAGCTTACGTAAGATTTCAATCTTAGTTATTGACACGGATTTAGATAGGCCTTGATTTATGACTAAATTTTAGTCATCAACTATTCATTAAAGCAATTTCTAACGGGAGTTTATAGTATAAAAACTAAATTCATGAAACTGAAAATAAAAGAATTTAGGTAAATGAGTAAGCTAGCAATATAACTTAACACACTGTCCAAGACTTAAAACTTGAATTAAATAATATGGGGAAAACTCCATCTAAAAAAATAGTGCGCTGGAAGTTCCACTTGCTCTGCGCCAACTGAAGGACTTGACCAGGAGAGTCCGAATCTCACAGAGGACGCCTAAAGGGGACCCCATAGCGACGCCATGTGTATCAAAAGGGGCTTTCTTGGTGCCTCTTTCTAATAGTGCACGGAGAGAAGCCTCGGGGATATTGAGAGTGGGGGTAGTTGTATCCCTATAAACTCGGTCCATTATGAAGTCTATCGTTTCATTCACGGGAACGTTAGTAAATAGTCCTTAATGTTCGTCATCCTTTCGGATGAAGGGTTTGTAGCATCCAAGAAGAAGGCCACATTAACCTGAAAGTCAAAAAGTGTTAATAGGAACTCACAGAAAATTACTAATCAATATTTATAAAGTACACATTTAGTAGTTTTTGGTCATTTTTAAGCAATAATAAACAAGATTTATAAAGTACAAATTTAGTAGTTTTTGGTCATTTTTAAGCAATAATAATCAAGATTTATAAAGTACAAATTTGGTAGTTTTCAGTCATTTTTAAGCAATAATAATGATTTATAAAATACAAATTTAGTAGTTTTCGGTCATTTTTAAGCAATAATAATCAAGATTTATAAAGTACAAATTTAGTAGTTTTTGGTCATTTTTAAGCAATAATAATCAAGATTTATAAAGTACAAATTTAGTAGTTTTTGGTCATTTTTAAGCAATAATAATCAAGATTTATAAAGTACAAATTTAGTAGTTTTCAGTCATTTTAAGCAATAATAATGATTTATAAAATACAAATTTAGTAGTTTTCAGTCATTTTTAAGCAATAATAATCAAAATTTATAAAGTACAAATTTAGTAGTTTTCAGTCATTTTTAAGCAATAATAATCAAGATTTATAAAGTACAAATTTAGTAGTTTTCAGTCATTTTTAAGCAATAATAATGATTTATAAAATACAAATCTAGTAGTTTTCAGTCATTTTTAAGCAATAATAATCAAAATTTATAAAGTACAAATTTAGTAGTTTTCAGTCATTTTTAAGCAATAATAATCAAAATTTATAAAGTACAAATCTAGTAGTTTTCAGTCATTTTTAAGCAATAATAATCAAAATTTATAAAGTACAAATTTAGTAGTTTTCAGTCATTTTTAAGCAATAATAATGATCTATAAAATACAAATTTAGTAGTTTTCAGTTATTTTTAAGCAATAATAATGATCTATAAAATACAAATTTAGTAGTTTTCAGTTATTTTTAAGCAATAATAATGATCTATAAAATACAAATTTAGTAGTTTTCAGTCATTTTTAAGCAATAATAATGATCTATAAAATACAAATTTAGTAGTTTTCAGTTATTTTTAAGCAATAATAATGATCTATAAAATACAAATTTAGTAGTTTTCAGTTATTTTTAAGCAATAATAATGATCTATAAAATACAAATTTAGTAGTTTTCAGTTATTTTTAAGCAATAATAATGATCTATAAAATACAAATTTAGTAGTTTTCAGTTATTTTTAAGCAATAATAATGATTTATAAAATACAAATCTAGTAGTTTTCAGTCATTTTTAAGCAATAATAATCAAGATTTATAAAGTACAAATTTAGTAGTTTTCAGTCATTTTAAGCAATAATAATGATTTATAAAATACAAATTTAGTAGTTTTCAGTCATTTTTAAGCAACAATAATCAAGATTTATAAAGTACAAATTTAGTAGTTTTCAGTCATTTTTAAGCAATAATAATGATTTATAAAATACAAATTTAGTAGTTTTCAGTCATTTTTAAGCAATAATAATCAAAATTTATAAAGTACAAATTTAGTAGTTTTCAGTCATTTTTAAGCAATAATAATGATTTATAAAATACAAATCTAGTAGTTTTCAGTCATTTTAAGCAATAATAATCAAAATTTATAAAGTACAAATTTAGTAGTTTTCAGTCATTTTTAAGCAATAATAATGGTTTATAAAATACAAATCTAGTAGTTTTCAGTCATTTTTAAGCAATAATAATCAAAATTTATAAAGTACAAATTTAGTAGTTTTCAGTCATTTTTAAGCAATAATAATCAAAATTTATAAAGTACAAATCTAGTAGTTTTCAGTCATTTTTAAGCAATAATAATCAAAATTTATAAAGTACAAATTTAGTAGTTTTCAGTCATTTTTAAGCAATAATAATGATCTATAAAATACAAATTTAGTAGTTTTCAGTTATTTTTAAGCAATAATAATGATCTATAAAATACAAATTTAGTAGTTTTCAGTTATTTTTAAGCAATAATAATGATCTATAAAATACAAATTTAGTAGTTTTCAGTCATTTTTAAGCAATAATAATGATCTATAAAATACAAATTTAGTAGTTTTCAGTTATTTTTAAGCAATAATAATGATCTATAAAATACAAATTTAGTAGTTTTCAGTTATTTTTAAGCAATAATAATGATCTATAAAATACAAATTTAGTAGTTTTCAGTTATTTTTAAGCAATAATAATGATCTATAAAATACAAATTTAGTAGTTTTCAGTTATTTTTAAGCAATAATAATGATCTATAAAATACAAATTTAGTAGTTTTCAGTCATTTTTAAGCAATAATAATGATCTATAAAATACAAATTTAGTAGTTTTCAGTCATTTTTAAGCAATAATAATGATCTATAAAATACAAATTTAGTAGTTTTCAGTTATTTTTAAGCAATAATAATGATCTATAAAATACAAATTTAGTAGTTTTCGGTCATTTTTAAGCAATAATGATTTATAAAATACAAATTTAGTAGTTTTCAGTTATTTTTAAGCAATAATAATGATCTATAAAATACAAATTTAGTAATTTTCGGTCATTTTTAAGCAATAATGATTTATAAAATATAAATTTAGTAGTTTTCAGTCATTTTTAAGCAATAATAATCAAGATTTATTAAGTACAAATTTAGTAGTTTTCAGTCATTTTTAAGCAATAATAATGATTTATAAAATACAAATTCAGTAGTTTTCAGTCATTTTTAACCCTGGAAAGGTATGATGGGTCGTACACGACCCCTACAGCATTTTCAAAACCTGTTTTTTCCCCAAAAATAATCAGCTGTCTTGAATATGGAAGTGATCGACCTGCAAGGGGTGACTAGTCTACATGCCATTGTCTGCTTTAGGACTGATTTTCGTCTAACTTCCCTCCTTCCCCGTTTTTTTATCCCCCCAGGGATCGACCTCGACCCTGACATACCTTTATAGGGGTAAGTGATCAAACAGCAAAGTTATTACATAATTATAAATTGTCGAACAGTGTTGATACTTGTTTGGTTTTTTATAGTTGGAAAGTGTGGGTGGATGGTGTGTCTACCACTTGCATGACATTGGTTTTGGCTTAGATGCCATATATTGCCATGAGGTCCATTTTCCCTCAAATGCTAATTTCTGAATTTTGTTTATTTTTTGCAAATTTGATTTTTTTCTATTTATTTTGAATTTATCTTCAATAATGGCCAGCAGGCAGTTTTCCCTCGGCATGGATGTCATCAACACACTTCTAATGGAGTTAAAAAGAGATGTTGATGATAATATGGAGCTTGCAACCCCATTCTTCATTTCAAGTGGTAGATTGGGCTGTAAGAGTTGTTGCGGTCTGCGGCCATTTTGTTGACATACCCGAAAAGTAAGTTGGCATATCTCTATATATTCTTGTTCTGTATAGAATTCGTGATATTTTGGTATATTTTAATGCATAAATATCATATTTTATAAGAGATACAATGATTTTCATAAGAAATTTACATTGTGAAACTAGGCCGTCAAAAAATGACCTTTAGAATTCGCCCCTGATATAACAGTAAATTACATCTTAGTGCACATTTTATTATGTATTTCTGTTCTAGGATAATATGAGTTTATTCTATAAAAAAATTAGCCTCTTCCTATTTCATTTGGGTACCCAAAAAAATTCATGAAATTTGGACAAATTTTTTTGGCCAAAAAAAGTTACCCTTTTTTTCTCATTTCAGATCTTGACTTCTATGGGTCCAACTCATTTCCAGCAATTACACGCTGTTGCTTTGCCATCTAAGAAGGTGTCCCTAAAGGGATTTATGTGTATATGTATATTTCTATTTGTGAATATTTACGTAAAGTCTTTTTTTTTGTATACAGTACTTAAATTTTTAATATATTTCCAATAAATAGTTATTTTGTAGATGGGTATCATTTATATTTTCAGTAGTTTTTAGCATTCTTTGAAGTATTTTTAGCAAGTCAAACAATACAGATTGATGCATAACTAAATTTTTCCTGATTTTTTTTTGGAGTCGGGGTCGCGCGCGACTGAGTATACCCTTAAAGGGGTGTCCGAGTAGCGTACCTATCCAGGGTTAAATCGCTATTGATATCAGTTTTATTGATTTGTCTCATAGAAATTAAATAATGAGCCATACTCAATAGACTAGATTGATATACCCTGAATAGAAAAAAGCATGTTCCCAAAAAAACACATTTGATTACAACACACAAAACCACATTTTTAGTGAAATATAAAGGTCTGCAAATAATACTGTAAACTTGGGTAGGCCTACTCACCTATTGTATAATGAAGTCACTCATTACTTCATAGCCAGCTGGGATACATGAACACATGATATTGGGTATCAGCTGCATCCTACAGCACTCATTATTGATAAGTTTCCAAAGTTACCCTTACAAATATTCATGTACATTTCCTAAAAGTACGGTTACCAGATTAGAAATCTGGGATACTCTTAAAATTTCTCACAATTTATATATATTTATACCTTCATTCCCAAATCAGGCCAATATTGGTTATCTATTTCAAGTTGGAAATTCTTCTTCTCCTGAGAAGTGACATAATCATTGTTATGGTAACCCTTAATACTCGAGAATTAAACTTTTAATCTTTCCTTCAGAACTTCAGCGAGTTCTTTTAAGCAGCCAAGAAATTCAATAATGATAATTTATTTCCATCTTCATAACCATGCTGCTAAAAAAATAAGTTATGATAAACTGATCTGACCATACCTATAAGTTACTTATTATATTGAGGCCTTATATTTCTAATTATGATATAAAATATATGGAAAGACAATAAAAAAAAACAATTCAAATTTATTTTTACGTAAGAAATAAAACCACTCTAGATCATGAACATTATCTTTCCCCATCCTCCATGGACTAACAGCTCATCTGAATGTTAACATGAACCCTTCTCCATCTCTCTCTTATAGGTAGCCAATATACATATAGACATTAAGGAGGTGACGGCTACCTCAGGCATCACAACAGAGGGTTTGGAATCTCTATAAACAACACTAGAAACTTGCTTACAGGTTTCGAAATACCAAAACACATGACGCAAGAACGGAATAGTGCCATTACTGCCCTGCAAAGCTCATTCATTTGTAATAGCTTACCACTTCTCAAGATCAACCTCTAGTGAAATGGGCTCAACTCCTCTGAGGTTGACAGAGCTTTTGTGTTTGTGGCTCGTTAGTCTTGGCCAATAAAAAGCCGTGCTGCTTCTTGGTGATACTCAGTTATACAAGGGGTGTTCATTGAGAATTTCTCCTGACCCACTTTAGATTATCATATCTGACTGAAATTTCACCTGTGTATTGGGACTATGGACCCAATCGAGTACCCAGCAGTGATCAGGTTTCTATATTTGAAAGGTCGCAAGCCATAACAAACCTTCAATGAAATGAAAAAAAAAAACACTTATGGAGATGCTGACCCATCATATCATGTTGTAAAACACTGACATTACCAGTTCAAGGGTGACCGAACATCTGTCAAAACAGCACCCGTTCCTGGACACCCTAATTCTGCTATTGATGAAGAGACCATACATCAATTACAGCCTGCCATTTTGGAAGACCGCCATATAACTGTTAGTCAATTAGCCTGAATTGTACAGATAAGTGTAGGGTCTGTGGAAAAAAAATTATTCAGGATCATTTGCATATGCATAAGATGTCTGCACAGTGGATTCCAAGACTCCTTACTCCTTTTCAGAAGTAAGAACGAGTGGATTGCTCAACGGCTCTTTTGGACGTGTCAACAAAACCAGGAAGCCTTTTTTGAGACTTATCACACAGAATGAAACATGGGCCCATCACTATGATCCTGAGACTATGCAGTGGAAGCACTTTGACTCACTACCCATAAAGAAGACAAGAGTGCAACCCTCTGCAGGTAAGGTCATCCTTACCATCTTTTGGGACGAGCACGGAGTAGTGATGAAGGATTTCCTGGCCAAGTGTACCACAATTACTGG
Source organism: Palaemon carinicauda (assembly GCF_036898095.1). Taxonomy (NCBI): domain Eukaryota; kingdom Metazoa; phylum Arthropoda; class Malacostraca; order Decapoda; family Palaemonidae; genus Palaemon; species Palaemon carinicauda. Next base: position 93,603,501 of record NC_090754.1, on the reverse strand, counting down.
GACTTCCTATGCTTCACTGCTGCATAAATTGCGAGAATCCAACAAACTCAAAAGGTGTGGCATAATGACCGGAGGAATCGAACTTCTGCAAGACAATATTTCAGTCCACAACTCGCATATCGCTCAGAGAGAAGAGCACTCTTGTGGCTATGAAATTCTTCCTCAACACCCCCTATTCTCCTGACTTGGCATCATTTGACTTTCACCTCTTTCCAACCATGAAGTCATTTTTGTAGGGTACACGTTTTCCAGATGGTGAGACACTGATTTCCAAGGTAAAGTTATGCTTTGGGGCTCAACCCACTTACTTTTACAAACAAGGTCCCCACAGTTGCATAAAAAAAAAATGGGAAAAATGCATAAACATGGATGGTGCCTATGAAGAGAAAGACTAATAACTGTTCCAGGTTTTGTCCGTCTATGTCTGTTGGAAGTGGGTCAGGGGAAATCTTTAATGAATGCCCCCTCATACCTAAGAGTATGGCTGTTCTTGGATGTACAGAAATACCAGTAATCAATAACCTGCTGTCAATCCTGGCAAGAAACCAGGCTTCTGCCTTGTGCTGCTAAGTTGGGAGCTGCAGCATGTTCGGGACACTCAAACATTGAGGACAGAAAAGAGGGAAAGTTACCTGGGACTAACCAGATGGGGCATCAGATGGGTAAATATTAGCCACCTCCCTTTTTTATACTAAGTGTTCACAAAACAAGCAAAGAAGTAATTAGTAAAGATCTCCGCATAGATAAATATTAGACAATAGCATTAAAATAAAAATGAATGAGGAATGGAAGTTAAAGCATAGATGTTCAAAGTGCCAGATAAACAAATGGTGCGTCAAATTCAAAGAGGGTTGCACTGCAAACCTGTACCGTAGGAATGTATGCCTGTTCTCCCAGCAGGAACATTAAACAGAAAAATGAAAACCATGAACTAAGAAAACAAATGATAAGAGATTATGTCCAAGTTCTAACAGTTGGAAATAGGAAACAAAATCATAGATGTAGTAGAAAATGGGATCAGTATCCAAGAGATACAAGATAAGGTAAAATCAAGGACAGAACTTAATGAGGATATAATTATCAACAAAACAGAGTTCATGAAACCCACCAGAGGAAGGGTAGCAAAGGGCAAGCAGAAGCAACAGCATAGAAATGTAACTGCTACCAGAAACAGATTCACCCTCCTAGCAGAGGAAGGGGAAGATGAGGCTGTGATAGTCGGAGACTCCATGGTAAAGGACCATGGTGAGCACTTAGGCCTCAAAAAGAAGAAAGATCAGGTCCTATCTGGATGCCAACACACAAAAAATAAAAATAGTTAGCATAACTATAATGGAGAACAACAAGACAACTATCATTGTTCAGGCAACTAGAAACAATCTGCTATCATTATTATTATTACTAGTCAAGCTACAACCCTAGTTGGAAAAGCAGGATGCTATAGGGGAAAATAGCCTGGTGAGGAAAGGAAATAAATTAACTACAAGAAAAGTAATGAACAATTAAAACAAAATATTTAAAGAACAGTAACATTAAAATAAATCTTTCTTATACAGTATAAACTACAAAAATTTCAGAAAAAAAGGAGGAAGACAAGTAAGGTAGAATAGTAAGCCCGAGTGTAACCTCAAGTAAGAGAACTCTACCCCAAGATAGTGGAAGACCATGGTACAGAGCCTATGACACTATCAATACTGGAGGGCAATGGTTTTGAAGCGTTCTTCTCCTAGAAGAGCTGCCCTGTCTCTTCCACCCTTACCAAGAGAAAAGTAGCCACTGAATAATTACTGTACAGTGGAGTAGTTAATCCCTTGAGCAAAGAAGAAATGCTTGGTAATCTCAGTGTTGTCATGTGTATGAGGACAGGAGAGTTTGGAAAGAATAAGCCAGACTATTCAGTGTATGTGTAAACAAAGGAAAAATGAGCCATAATCAGCGAAAGGGATCCAACGTAGTAATGTGTGGCCAGTCAAAGGATTCCATAACTCTAGCGGTAGTATCTCAACGGGTGGCTGATGTCCTTGCCAACCTAAGAAAGGATACCGCGGGCCCCAACAGAACCTTTGGTTAAACAGCTAGAAAAGGCTAGGAGCAAGGCCAATACTCTATAAGAATTCTCCTAAGATTCAATGTCAGCCACTTCACCCTCAGTAAGGCCATAGGGATAAATGAAAGGCTAAAGTCCGTATGTCAGCAAAAGAAAATTATATTTATAAATCCTTGGAACATTTTCTATGGGAAGATAAAGTTGTACTACACTTCAAGGGGAGACGGCAAGAGGGTATGTGGAAACCAACTTAATCTCAACCTGTATACAGGTAATTACTTAAAACTTGACCCGTAGAAAATCTTCCATCAATAAAAATAAGCTAAAGAAATGTGGCAGACAATTTAGATAATTCAAATAGAAGTAAAACTAACAACACCAGTAAATCATGGAAATTAGTCAAACCAAAATGGATGAGACAAAAAGATAGAAAATTCTCTGAGTGGCATTATTCAATGCTCAGTCAGTTAAAAACACAATGGAAAACCTTACGGTGATGATAGCTAGTGAGGAACTAGACATCATGGGTGTTACCGAGACCTGATTTCAAGCAAAACAAAGGATTTTATCGGAGAATGCGAAATCTCAGGTTATAGGCTTTTCAAGGGGGATTGCCTTACCCAATAGAAATTATATTAGAAACCAAATACAGTATGAAGTGACAGGTGCAAATATTAACCCTTTTACCCCCAAAGGACGTACTGGTACGTTTCACAAAAGCCATCCCTTTACCCTCATGGACGTACCGGTACGTCCTTGCAAAAAAATGCTATAAAAATTATTTTTTTCATATTTTTGATAATTTTTTGAGAAAATTCAGACATTTTCCAAGAGAATGAGACCAACCTGACCTCTCTATGACAAAAATTAAGGCTGTTAGAGCAATTTAAAAGAAATATACACCAAAATGTGCTGGGAAAAAAGTAACCCCTTGGGGGTTAAGGGTTGGAAATTTCCAAAAAGCCTGGGGGTAAAAGGGTTAATACCACAGAAAAAACATGTCCATACTAGTAATATGCAGACCACCACATCAATAACCAAAAAAAAAGCTGTATGGACAACTAAAGGGAGACTTCAATGCAGCAGTAAACTGGGACACAATGAATTCTACATCATACACAAGAAGGACACAGGCTACTAGAATTTGTCAGCAATGAATTCCTCCCTCAGTGGGTCAATAAACCATCTAGGGGAAACAACATACATACTAGATTTGGTGGTAACAACAGAAAAAAATTCAATATCCAATGTTTCATTAGGCAAAAATCTTGACAAAAGTGACCATGGAATAGTTAGATTTTGGAAAAATATTCATCTATAAGAAAAGAAAATTATAAGGAAACAACTCTAAAGGCAAAGTAGCTGGATGCAACTGAAGGAATACAAGAATTTAGAATACATTGAAAAAGGAACATAGACATGCAATAGGACTCCTTTGTAGAAAATAGGACTAAATGTATACTACATGGAAAAATATTACCAAATGGAACTCCACAGCCCAAATGGTTCAACAGAGAAATAGCCAATGCAATAAGAGACAGGAAACATAAATCAATGGGTCCACAGCCCTCAATTTGAGCAATAGCCGAACACAAAAAGGTAAGCAGAAATGCCAAGATTAATAAAGAAAAAAGGAATTGTTTGCATACATAAACAGTAGAAAACCCATTAAAAATAACATTAGCTCATCAAGAGATTCAGAGAATAATCTCTTTAATGATTAGTAAAAAGCTGAACCTATGAATGCATGTTTCACTAGCGTACTCACTAGGGAAGAATCAATGACCCTCCCTGAAAGAGCTGTCAAATATGATGGGCCACAACCACTAAACAGAATCACTTTTACAATAGAGGTTAAAAAGGAAATAAAGGGATTTGATAAGTCTAAGGCACCACATCCAGATGACATTCATCTAAGAGAGATTATAGAACTAGAATCATACAATACCTACAATATAATACCCCATCCACATATGCAATATGAGGTTGCTTCAGCGTGGTTACTTCACCAAGTGAAAGGGTGTTAGGATTCAGGCTACCACTCTGTATTCTACCTCACAATCTAGTTTTCTAAAAGAGCAGCTAGGATTGTGGGGAGGTAAGGGTTTTGCAGCAGAAGGGTCTAAAGTTGATAAAGAACTCAAGGTTCTATGAGATCTCAAATCTATGATGTGCTTTGCATAGGCTACCACTCTGTATTCTACCTCACAATCTAGTTTTCTAAAAGAGCAGCTAGGATTGTGGGGAGGTAAGGGTTTTGCAGCAGAAGGGTCTAAAGTTGATAAAGAACTCAAGGTTCTATGAGATCTCAAATCTATGATGTGCTTTGCATAGGCTACCACTCTGTATTCTACCTCACAATCTAGTTTTCTAAAAGAGCAGCTAGGATTGTGGGGAGGTAAGGGTTTTGCAGCAGAAGGGTCTAAAGTTAATAAAGAACTCAAGGTTCTATGAGATCTCAAATCTATGATGTGTTTTGCATCATCAGAATCCTTACTGAATTGAACACTATAACCTCTATATCTAATTTGGGAAGTCAGGTTAGGGTTCAAAATAGGGAAGATTTGTTCAAAATTACTGCACTTCACCAAAGACTCACTGGCCTTAGATTTTAAAAAAGAAGCTCAAGAAGTTAAGTGATTTTGAAGCTCATAACTATCAAAACTAGACCTATTAAGTGCAACATTGGAGTTCAGCGCTGGCGTGTCATTATAATCATAATACAGTACCCACTATAATTAACAACAGTAGCCTAGGCTTCTTTGGATTTCCCCACGAACTAAAAGCAAGTTTTCTGTTGCGTTTTGAACTTAAATTTGGTTGGAAATCATAGTAACATACTTTTTCACAAGAGGAACATCGCGGCTTTCTCACTCCTCACAACGGCTACTTAAACCACAATACTGTCCCCGACACGAGACAAAAAGGGAATGCAGATCTTGATTGTCAAAATACAATTCCCTTGAACAATGTAGTCTGCTGTTACTAACAAATCCAGACATCATCATCTCTAAAGACAGTATTAAACGTAAATTGGAATCCTGGGACGGGGGCTTGTCGACAAGCCTACAGCAATGCAGAGACTGAAGACAAAGGAAGTATAGCTTGTCCAAACCATTGTTTATTGCCATTAACTGATATATTGTCTTCTTACTTTACCAGAGGCATGTCTATTCAAAAGAAACAAACCAGGAAATATTCTAGTTTTAGAGTTAGACGATGATAAAACCAAGCTTCCAGAGAGAATCAATATAACAAATTTGGAAGTAATTTGTATTTTTCATATTAATACAAACACGAAGTTCTTTACTTAGGAGTATTATTTCGGCGAAAGCTGAAACCAGCCGATAAACTTTTTATCAGGGTGTAATCCTCCCGCTCACACCAGCACTACCGACTAACCGGCACTTTTGTGATTGCGGCAGGACTTTCAGGGGGTTGGCGCTGGCGGGTCAGTATGTGTAAAGATCTCCAGGTTTGTACTGCTAGGAAAAATACAAATTACTTCCAAATTTGTTATTTGTTCCAGTGCAAAATACAAACCTTCCGCTCTTTATTGAGGACACCTACCTTTAGGTAAGTGGAAGTCCAAACCAACTGGCTGGCACCTGTCCCGGGACGGATTCTGTATAGTGATACCTTGAAGGATCCTGCACCACGTTGGGCAATCATTGCTGGAGAATAAGGAATTAATCTGTTGGAACATACATCGTAGCTATATGGGTCATGCCTTCTATTAATGTATATTTCTTCCCGCCTCCCCCCGACAGGAGGACGGGGACATAACACATATATACGTGTACTGTATATGAGATTGTCCAAAGAGCGTGAAACTCACCCACAGAAGAACGAGGTCAGCTGTGCAGGGTTCCCGGAATGCTGCACCCCAAGAGGGGAAGATGAAGTAGGAACGGGCCAGTCACTGCGACATTCATCCTAGACTTACTTCGCGGGTAACCTCCGCCCCTCGAACCTCTGACATTTGTCCCACAAGGGAGCCGAGGTGTTTAGATCATGTTATAAGCAACCACCACAGGGCCTAGTGAGAATGTGTCTAGGCTCCTGTGGGTTATGTCTTGCAGGTAGCAGGAGGTGAACATTGTTTGATGTTTCCACCTGCCTGCTTGCAGTACCTGCTGAACAGAAAAATTCTCTGGAATGCCAGGGAAGTATTACTCCCCTGACATCATGGGCACGGGGACGTCTACATGTCGTCGAGGTGTCTGAGGTCACTGCCCTTACTATCACTCGTCTGATCCAAGAGGAGATCGAGTCCTTCGTGATTCTCCTCTTGGTCTTCCCCATGCTGAGGAACAGCTTGGTGCTCTGAGGTTGAGTTCTTCTCATCCTTATGAGATATAACCTCATCGTCCTTATAGGGCATAGTAACAGTCGATCAGTATCGTCTGTTACCGATCGGAGACTCCCAATCCAAAAGGCCCCGAATCTAAGATTCGCTAAGGATTGATTTTAGGTCTGCAACAAACTCAGGTGTGAAACTGAGTGTGACTTGCCACCCAACCCCCTGAATGGGTGATGTTAAATGGAAGACCTTGTAGCTCGCTGACTCTTCCTGCAGAAGTCAGGGCCAAAAGAAAAATATCTTTAAGATCAAGTCTTTATCCAAGGCTTGATGTAGAGGCTCATAAGGGGCTCCTTTCTGTGAACGTAAGACCCTGACAATGTTCCAAGGAGATGGTCTAACTTTTGACTGAGGGTAGGAACACTCTAAGTTCCGTATGAGGAGTGACAATTCGTCAAGGAGGAAATGTTAACTCAATTCAGTTCGCAGACAATGTTCAAGACTGAATGAAAGCCTTTCCCCACTGACACTGGAAGACCAACACTGAAAAGTGTCTGAGGTGCCTAAACATCTTTACCGCAACTCGTTGCGAGAGGCCTCTCTGAGAGAGGTAGTGTAGGACCATCCCAGGTGTGAAGTTGAAGCAAAGCTACGGTTTCAGAAAGTGTTAGCATGTGGCTGCTTGGAAGATCGTGTCGTGGAGGAAGATCCCTCGGAACTCCGTCGGGATCCGCAGAAGGTCCGGGAACCATTCTGCGGGATGCCATAGCGAAGCTATTGGAGTCATTGATAAGATATTGCTTATCCTAACTTGGTTGAGGACTTTCTCACCAGACCAAATGAGGGAAAAAAAGCACACCTCTAGGCTGCCCCACCGATCTTGGAATACATCTTGTTCGAAGGCCTGGAGTTCCGGGACCGGGGAACGGTCGAGCGGGAGCCTGAAGTTCAGGGCTGTTGCGAGAATAACCACAGTCGGGGACCTCACAAAGTTAGGAATTTGTTGAATATAAGATGATTCAAAGACACTAGGAGCCCACTATCTGAGTAGTCTTGTTCAGATTATCTGCAAGCACATTCCTGTACCATAAATGACGTGAGCGGATGGGGGTAACAAGTTGTCCCCTGTCCATCTGAGGCTTTGTACTGCTAGATGGTTCTCAAAGAGAAGTGAATGCTGGTACCTTTCTGAATCAGGCCAACGGACGAGGATGAAATGGTGCGGCATATGACTCCCACCCTCTTTTGATGCATTAACCCTTTTACCCCAGGCTATTTGGAACTTTCCAACCCTTAACCCCAAGGCATTTTTTTTCTCAAGCACATTTTGCAATATATATTTTTTAAATTGCTCTAACAGCCTTAATTTTCGTCATAGAGAGGTCAGGTTGGTCTCATTCTTTTGGAAAATGCCTGATGTTTCTCATAAAGTTATCAAAAATATGCAAAAAAAAAAATGTAAATAGCAGTTTTTTGCAAGGACGTACCAGTACGTCCATGGGGGTAAAGGGATGAGTTTTGTGAAACGTACCAGTACGTCCATTGAGGGTAAAAGGGTTAAAGAGAGCATCAGATCCGGAGGAGAGACGAGAAGATAGGCCTTTTTGCAGAAGCTCTCGTCTGCCACCCACCATCCGCGGTTCGCCCGGGGGGGGGGGGGGGATTGCATAGCAATAAACACATCTCGAGGAGATGTCAAGACATGTAACTATTTGCCCGTTCTTGAAATGAAGGGGAATAGCCTGTCCTCCCTCCAACTGCCACCAATCTAGTGTGGTTGGCCGAATAAGACCGATACCAAATGGTAAACCAGTTAATCAATACAGCTTATAACGGCGAATCTCCATAGAGATCGCTTTCCGGACAGGAGACTATACGATAATTACCGAACGCATCCAACTAACCCCAAGGAGATTGAGACGTATCTTCAATCTACTGTTGGATGCATAATAAGCATAGCATAAGTCTACTACGGAGTAGTAACACCGAACTGTGTGCACGACAAGCATACATGCGTAGCTCGACTTGAAAGTCGTATCCGGAACTCAGTTGGAGAACGTTGAAAACGTTCGCAACGGAGGTTTCTCCTTCTTAGGATAAAAACGTTCGTACTTCTCCGTCTCCGATCGGTAAACTAGCATTTATATTAAATGTTCCCTACTAGGGAACAGATATGCTTATGAGAAGTTTCCAGCTAAAGCTATTGTAGGAGACTAAGACTTCCGATCTAGAGAAAGGAAAATATGCCTATAAGAAGGCAGAGTGTAAATGCCATATGTCTGGCTACAGGAATGTAGCCAAGTAATGTATTGAATACAGTAACCTGGTTTCAGTAAGGGATATAACTATACAACTTAATAGAACGGAGTTCTTATTGCAAGATGTATACAGTGGACCCCCAGGGTACGGCGTCCCCAGCATACGTTTTCTTCACGTTACAGTGTGGAATACGATTTTTTTCCGTCCCCTTGTTACGGCATTTTCCCCACCTTACGGTGTAGAATTCCAAAATTCAAACTTGGCAGTCGGTATGCATACGACTGTGCGAGTCACTCGCCTACCACCACGCTCATACGTCACTGCATAAGTCTGCTATTGGTTGGCGACACGGTGTCACTAAGATGCCGATACGCTATTGGCCGAAATCCCTCCAACAATACCTAAGAGAGATGCGGCCTCTCTCTCTCTCTCTTTGTTAATCGCACGCTCAGTTCAGAATCTTGTGTGTGTTTCGTAAAGACTTGATCTCGTGCGAGTGCTTGCAATATCGTATTCTTTGTGCATTTTAGTGCTTAATTCCAACTTCAATTCGTTAGCCATGGGTCCCAAGATTGCTAGTGATGTTAAAGGGAGAAGTAAGAAGATGATTACTATGGAAACGAAGCTGGAGATAATAAAGAAATACGAAGAAGGCATGCGCATCGTTACCCTCGCTAGTACATATGGCTGTAACCAGTCAACGATTGGTACAATCATCAAAAACAAGGAAGCCATTAAAGCATGTAAGTCTTCTAAAGGCATGACTGTCCTTGCCAGTGGAAGGACCTCAATCAACGACGAGATGGAGAGACTCCTTCTTCTATGGATTAAAGAGAAGGAAATCGCTGGTGATACACTCACGCAATCGGTAATTTTGCACAAGGCGGGCGCCATCTTTGCTGATCTCGTGGAAGCCCAGAGAGAGGCCGGAGACAAAGGAACGTCGCAACAAGCCCCCCAAGAGTTCAAGGCTTCTCATGGGTTTTCATTTTAGGAAGAGAACTGGTATTCACTCAGATGTCAGGCATGGAGAGACGGCCAGTTCTGACAAGAAAGCAGCAGAAGAATTCCTCAAGAAGTTTGAGAAAGTAATTTCCAGAGAAGGCTACATTCCTCAGCAAGTATTTAACTGTGATGAAACTGGCCTTTTCTGGAAGAAAACGTCCCGCTGTACATATATCACAGCAGAAGAAAAGAAACTTCCTGGCCATAAACCGATGAAGGACAGACTTACGCTCGCATTTTGTGCAAATGCCTGTGGGGACTTGAAAATTAAGCCCCTACTGGTATACCACTCAGAGAATCCTCATGCCTTCAAGGCACAAAATATCATGAAGGAGAGGCTCTCGGTATTTTGGAAGTCTAATGCCAAGGCCTGGGTAACGAGGACCATATTTATTGAGAGGATAAACGTCTGCTTCGGTCCTGCTGTCAAGAACTTTTTAGAAGAGAACAATCTTCCTCTCAAATGTCTCCTGGTATTGGAAAATGCCCCTGCTCACCCTCCTGGCCTCGAGGATATCATTCATCCTGACTTCCCCTTCATCAAGGTTCTCTATCTGCCACCAAACACCACCCCTCTCCTCCAGCCTATGGACCAGCAAGTGATTGCCAACTTTAAGAAGCTTTACATGAAGCATCTGTTCAAAAGATGCTTCCAAGTGACCGAAAGCACTCAACTCACCCTCCGTGAATTTTGGAAGGGGCATTTTGACATCGTTCAATGCCTCAAGATGATCGACAAAGTTGGAATGAGGTTTCACGCCGCACCTTGCACTCCTCATGGAAGAAACTGTGGCCAGCTGTAGTGGCAGAACGAGACTTCGAAGGTTTCGATCCCTCAACCGAAGACGAGGCCGTTGATCATCCTGCCCCTGAGTGTGATGTTGAGGAAATAATTTCAATCGGGAGGTCCATGGGGCTTCTTGTCGATGAGGCTGACGTCCATAACCTTATCGAGGAGCACAGGGAGGAGCTTACGACTGAAGACTTGAAGGAGTTGGAGGCAATGCAGTTGACCATCATTCAAGAAGAGCACAGCTCTAGTGGTGGCGAGGACGAGGGGGGGACTGAAGAAACGACATCGGCAGAAATAAGGGAAGCTATCGGTTGGTATGAAAACCTTACGAGTTTTATTGAAAAAAAACACCCAGAAAAACTTCACACAGGTCGTTTTATGGAGCGTGTTAATGACAAGTGTATGAGTCATTTTAGAAATATGTTGAGGAATCGTCAGGAACAGGCTTCTTTGGATAGATACTTCTCCAAAAGAGAAGTGTCAGAAAGCAAAGCTGATACAGTATAAGTGATTCTATTAAAAAAGCTAAAAAATGAAGTTTTTATGATAAAACAAAGTTTTATGAATACTTACCTGGCAGTTATACTGTATATATATCTATAGCCTCTGACTTTCGGCAGAATATTTAAAAAATTGCGGCAACCGCCTTGTGGTGGTTGTGCGGTTAGGTGGTTAACAACCCTTACAGGGGGGTTACTTGGAATCATTCCTGTTTTCTGTTCCTCAGATCATCTATACCAGACCTGTCTCCTGAGGGGAGGTGGGTGGGCCTTAAAATATATGTATAACTGCCAGGTAAGTATTCATAAAACTTTGTTTTATCATAAAAACTCTATTTTTATGAATAGAAATTACCTGGCAGTTATATATATATATATATATATATATATATATATATATATATATATATATATATATATATATATATATATATATATATATATATATATATATATATATATATATATATATATATATATATATATATATATATATATATATATATATATATATATATATATATATATATATACATATATATATATATATATATATATATATATATATATATATATATATATATATATATATATACACTGTATAGCTGATTCACACACTTGGAGGAGGGTGACAGACAGTAAACATCGTTGAGGAAACAACAAAAAGTTGTAGGAGAAAAAACACCTCGATTCCTTACCTGCTAAGGTAGCTGACTTCAAAGGTTCCTGCCTCTTGAGTCGCTTTCCCTTAGGAGTGTCAGCTAGGAGTTGAGTTGTCATGCTGAAAAAACCAACAATCTGACTAGACTTCAGAACTACCTTTGACCCTTATATTAAAAACTGCAACCTTACTAAAACTAACCACCTAACCTTGCAGAATAGATATAAACTATCTATCTAGACTGAGGGAACTGTACCACAAGTCGGCGTCCTCAGACAACCATTAAAAACACCAACCCACACAAAAACTAAGGTTGAGGGGAGGTAGTAACTCCTTTGCCTAATACAGAAGCCGTAGCTACGTATGGGCCCAAGGTATAGCATTTCTCATAATCCACTCTCACCTCTCTGAGGTAATGAGAGGCGAACACAGAGTTGCGTCTCCAGAACCTTGCATCCATAATTTTCCTGACCAACATGTTCTTACGATAAGCCAGCAAAGTAGCAATGGCTCTCACTTCGTGAGCCTGCACTTTTAAAAGGCCGAAGTGTTCCTCCTCACACAAGAGATGCGCTTCTCTAATAACTTCCCTCAGGAAAAAGCACAAAGTGTTCTTAGAAAGGGGCTTCTGAGGATCTTTCACCGAACACCACAAGGAGCTAGAAGAGCCTCTCACATTTTTAGTGTGAGACAAGTAGGCTTTGAGGGCCTGGACTGGACAGAGGAGCCTCTCTTGCTCTTGACCCACAAAGTTAGTCAAGTTAGGAACTTCAAAAGTCCTTGGCCAGGGCTTTGAAGGGTTCTCGTTCTTGGCGAGGAAATCTATTCTTAAGGCACAAACTGCCCCATTCAGATTGAAACCTACCTGCTTTTCAATTGCATGGACTTCACTGACCCTTTTAGCTGTTGCTAAGGCCAAAAGGAAGAGGGTTTTCTTAGTAACCTCCCTAAGAGAAGCTTGTGAGATGGGCTCAAATCTCTTGGTGCACAGAAATTTAAGAACCACATCCAGGTTCCAAGAAGGGGGCTTTAACTGGACTTGTTTGATTGTCTCAAAAGACTTTATGAGGTCATGTAAGTCCTTATCGTGAGACAAGTCCAAGCCTCTATGCTGACAGACTGAAACGAGCATGCTTTTGTACCCTTTAATTGTGGACACTGCCAGCTTAGCGTCCTGTTTGAGGTACAACAAAAAATCAGCAATCTGGCTCACAGAGGTAGTGGATGAGGAAACCTTGTGCTTCCTACACCAAGCTCTAAAAGTCTCCCACTTGGACTGGTAGACTCTCTGTGAAGAGACCCTCCTCGCTCTAGCGATAACTTTCGCAGCTTGCGCTGAAAATCCTCTCGCTCTGACGAGCTTCTCGATAGTCTGAAGGCAGTCAGCTTGAGAGCGAGGAGGTTTTGATGATACCTCTTGAAGTGGGGTTGTCTGAGCAGCTTTGGACTTGCAGGAAGGCTTCTTGGAAAGTCCACCAACATGTCCACCACTTCCGTGAACCACTCTCTCGTTGGCCAAAACGGAGCTACCAGGATCATTCGTCCCGAATCGAGGAGGGCGAATTTCCTGACAACCAGATTGATGATCTTGAACGGGGGAAAGGCATATGTGTCCATCCCCGTCCAATCCATCAAAAAGGCGTCCACTGCTATCGCCTCCTTGTCCGGAACCAGGGAGCAATAGTTGGGGATCCTCCTGCTCAAGTTGGAGGCGAAAAGGTCTAATAGGGGTCTCCCCCACAGCCTCCAGAGACTCCGACAGACCTGTTGGTTGAGGGTCCATTCTGTGGGAAGGACCTGCCCTTTCCTACTGAGCATGTCCGCCCTCACATTCCTCTGTCCCTGCACAAACCTCGTCAGCAGATCTACCTTGTTCTCCTTCGCCCAAAGAAGGAGCTCCCTTGCTGTTTCGAACAGAGACAGAGTGAATCCCCCCTTGCTTTCTGATGTAGGCAAGAGCTGTGGTGTTGTCAGAGTTGACCTCCACAATCTTCCCAGACACCGAGTCTTTGAAGGCCTTCAACCCTAGAAAAATGGCCATGAGCTCCTTGTTGTTGATGTGCCATTCCAACTGATTTCCTTTCCAAGAGCCTGAGACCTCCTTGCTTCCTAGTGTTGCCCCCCAACCTGACTCTTGACGCGTCTGAAAACAACACTAGGTCTGGGTTCTTCTTGTGTAAGGAGATCCCTTCCCCCAACAAGGCTAAATCCAGCCACCACTTCAGATCCTTGACCTCTGCTGGAATGGGGAAGGAAAAAGAGTCTTCCTGCATCTTTCTGTTCCATGTTTTCGAAAGAAAGTGCTATAGAGGCCTTAGATGGAGTCTCCCAAGTGAGACAAACTGCTCAAGGGAGCAGAGAGTTCCCAGCAAACTCATCCACTCCTTCGCTGAGCACCTCTTCTTGTCCAGGAAACTTTGGACTTTTTCGAGACACTTGGTCTGTCTTTCCTGTGAGGGATAAGCCCGAAAAAGAACTGAACTCAGAACTATCCCCAAATAGAGAATAGCCTGATTCGGCTTGATCTGAGACTTCTCCCTGTTGATGACCAGGCCTAGATCTTGAGCCATCATAAACGTCTTCCGTAAATCCTCCAGACATTTCTCCTTCGATCGTGATCGAATCAGCCAATCGTCCAGATAAAAGCATATCCTTATCCCCTCTTGATGCAGCCAGCCTGCCACATTCGCCATTATTCTGGTGAAGACTTGAGGCGCCGTGCTGAGACCGAAGCAAAGCGCTCTGATTTGGAAGCACTTGCCCTGCATTACAAATCTCAGATACTTCCTTGAAGTCGGATGGATGGGGACGTGAAAATACGTGTCCTGCAGATCGAGGGACACCATCCAGTCCCTTGGACGTACTGATGCCAGCACACACTGAGTCGTCTCCATGGAGAACTTCGTCTTCTCCATGAAGACATTCAGAGAGCTGACATCCAGGAAGGGTCTCCATCCGCCCGAGTTCTTGGGCACTAGAAACAGGCGATTGTGAAAGCCTGGGGAGGATAGATCCCGAACCGGTTCTATCGCTTCCTTGTCCAGCATTTGGTCGACTAGGTCTAGGAGGGCCTTCTGTTTCCCCGGATCTGTGTACTGGGCTACTAAGGCCAGCGGAGAATCTGCGAGAGGAGGTTTCTTCAGAAAGGGGATCTTGTATCCTTCCTTGATGACTGAGAGGGACCAGGTGTCCGCCCCTCTTCTCTTCAAAGACTGCCAAAAACCTGACAGTCTTGCGCCCACTGTCTGGAGGAGATGAACTTCATTTTCTGGAGCGAGCTCTGAACGAACCTTTGTTTGATCTTGGTCCTGACTCTTGCCTTCTTCCTCTAAAATCTGGTCTTCAAGTAGCTCTGCCCCAAAAGGGCTGCTGGAATTTCTTTTCCTCCCGTTTCGAAGAAGAAGGAGCGGCTGCCAAGGGCTTACGAGCCGAACGAGATAATAGGTCTTGGGTGGCTTTTTGGGCCAGCGAAAGCGTAATGTCTCTCACCAGGGTCTCAGGAAAAGATGTGGAGACAGGGGGGCGTAAAGAAGCTCAGACTTCTGCGCAATGGTAACAGACCTTGAAGTAAAAGAGCAAAGCAGGGCCCTCTTCTTTAGGATTCCAGCTGTGAACAGCGAAGCCAACTCATTCACCCCATCTCTGAGGGCCTTGTCCATACAGGACATAATACTGGTTAGGTCTCAAGTTCCTTCCATCTGGTCAGTCTTCCTTGCCAGAGCCCCTAGTGACCAGTCTAGAAAACTAAAAACCTTAAAGGCTCTAAAAATACCTTTGACGAGATGATCCAGCTCCGACATCGACCACATGACCTTGGCTGAGTTGAGAGCATGCCTTCTAGCTGAGTCCACTATGCCAGAGAAGTCACCCTTGGAGGAGGAAGGTACTCCCAGACCCAAAGGTTCCCCAGTCTCAGACCACATACCAGCCTTTGAAGCAAGACGAGCTGGTGGAAACGAGAAGGAAGTCTTAACTGTTTGTCTCCGTTCCTTCATCCAATCTTCGCAAGAGCCTTCTTTGCAGAAATCGACAGCTTCATCTTGATGAAGGCCGACTGTTTCTTGGCCTTCTTTCTGCTAAATTGGGATTGAGGAGATTGCGGAGCAGCAGGTTGGAATTCCTCTCCATAAAGTTCAAGAAGGGAGCGAGAGAAAACTTTGTAATCTCCGGCAGCGTCAGCAGGTTTATCATCGTCATCAGAGACCTCCTCGAGGTCCTGATCCACATCTGCAACATCCTTCGAACGAGAAGAAGGCTCCTTAGAATCAGACAACGGCAAATAAAAAATAAAAGGAATCGTCCTGTAAAAGAGGGCTGCAAGAAGCTTGAACCCGAGAAAAGCTTGCGTCCTGGCGCTGAGCGTAGATGTCGTCCTGGCGCCGAGCGTAGGTGTTGTCCTGGCGCCGGGAAGAGGTATCGTCCTGGCGCCGAGCGCTAGAAGAGTCCTTGGAACGAGAGGCAGTATCGTCCTGAGGAAGCAGGCTGGTATCGTCCTGGCGTCGAGAACGAGAGGCGGTATCGTCCTGGCGTCGTGAACGAGAGGCAGTATCGTCCTGGCGTCGTGAACGAGAGGCAGTATCGTCCTGGCGTCGTGAACGAGAGGCGGTATCGTCCTGGCGTCGAGAACGAGAGGCGGTATCGTCCTGGGGACGAGAGGAAGTATCGTCCTGCGTAAGCATACCGTTATCGTCCTGGTGCCGAGAGAGCGAGGAGGTATCGTCCTGGTGCCGAACAGTAGAGGAAGCAGAACGGAGTCGTGTCTTCGACGAGGAGAGTAAGGTTTCCTTAGGAGAAGAACTCCGTTCCCTCTTAGAAGTTGACTTCTTAATAGGCATAGAGTCGTCTTTACGTCTATCGGACTGGGCGTGAGGGCGGCTAAACGCTTGCACTAACGTAAAAAGTTGTTCCTGCATGACAGACATGAAGGATTTAGCAACTTCTGCTGGGTCTTGCTGTCCCAAGGAGAGGGCTGACGAATAACACTCGTAGAAGGGGAAGGATCTTCGGCTGTTATATCCTGACTTGCGGGCTTAGACTTCGTCCTTTTCACAGGCACAGAGTCGAAATCGTCCTCCGACGGACAAGGTTCATAGCTACTAGAACCGGGAGAGAAAGCACGAGACAGTTCATCGCGGTTCCACCTCCTCTTCGTAGGTCTCAAAGCTTCAAGCTTCCATTTACGTCTGGGAGAGGGATTCGGAGAAGAAATCAACACATCTGGCACGTCTTTTCCGCGACGGTCAAGAGCAGCCTGGGAATCGACAACAGGACTGTCTGAGGTGATGGCTGACCGAGGGTACATACCTCTCACCCCCTTTCGGTTGTTGCTGTACCTTCTCCCTTGGTCCTGGGAACTTGGTAAAGGTCTAGACCTAGGGTAATGACAGGTTCTGTCAGTCGCCACCTCCACTGCCCTTTCACAAGCACTAAAATCACTTACGCTTTTCTTACCTTTAAAGGCCGCAAGTTGTTCTTTAATGGCCGTCAACTCGGCAGCCATCCTAGCGTACCGAGGGTCATCCGCAGATACGGATCCTGTAGAAGGGGCAGGAGTTACTAACTCAAGGGAAGGATCAACTTCCAAAGAGGAATTAATTATAGGCTCAAAGGATAAATCTACACTAAGTTCGTCTTCTTTCCCAATAACAGACTTAGATTTAGACCTAGAAGCTCTCCTAACTCTATCGAGCTCTAGTTTACACACATAGCGCTTCATAATCAACCAATCCTTTTCATCCAAAACCTTACATTCCCCGCACCTATTATTAAGGGCACATTCAAAACCCCTACAATTCAAACACACGGTGTGAGGGTCTACCGCCATTTTCCATAACCTCACCTTACATTCCACATTCGCACAGAACGGAATTGAATTTTATCACTCATAATGAAAATAGCAAAAAAGCAAATAAATAACAAACACAACTGCCAAATCCCCAAATCAGTGTACTTCACCAAATAGCAGACTGGTACAGCGAAAACAGGGAAAGCGAAGAAAAACTCTTAATGACGGACCAACGTATTGTCGATCCGACCGGCAGAGATGAACTGAAGAACAGAAAACGGGAATGATTCCTTGTACCACCCTGTAAAGGGTGTTATCCACCTAACCGCACAACCACCACAAGGCGGTTGCCGCGTTTTGAAAAATTCTGCCGAAAGTCAGAGACATTAGCTATATATATATAACTCTGCGAGGTAAGTTCTATTCATAAAAATCTATTTCTGGGCGAGGGAACTGTGTTGTCGCTGCGTGAAATGCTCCTCTAGCACCATTTCTAAGGCATAGTTATTGCTGAATATACTAGAGAAAAAGAGATGCATGGAATGCTAGGAATAAACCTAGCTCGCTCACTCTTTGAGTGTCGGTACAGAAAACTGGGGCGTGATTGAACCACGACCATAGGTCTCTCACCAATTAGTCCTCTCCTTCCTCAATATCCCCCGATACTATGAAGTGCCATTCTACATCCGACTACTGCCCGCTACTACGAATACCCCCCCTCCTCCCACGAGCTTTCCAACTAACGGGATTTACTAAAAAGGAAAATCATTCAGCAAAAAATATGTATGATTCTTTGATTACAGTTTGAGTGTGTCCTACTCCAGGGCATGTACGCATTGTAAAGAAATAATAATGATGGTCAACTTCCAACCAACACACACGCTGTAAAGAGAAAGCAGAAAATTAAAGGCTGTCACGAGGACGATGAGCAGACACGTCTGATCACCGCCGAGCCAAAAGTGAAGTGAAGAAAGTCATCGGTGAGTGGAGGGGGGAGGGGTAGCAAGCTACCCTTCTCCCACCCCCCGCTAACTAGCGCTGGGGTATTTAACCCTCGTTAAAACTATTGGCTCGTCATTTCAGCTGCGCTAAAAGGTAAACCCATTGTAAATAGCGTGGTTTGTATTTCGGTTACGGAACAAAAGGAAAATCATTCAGCAAAAAATATGTATGATTCTTAGATTACAGTTTGGGTGTGTCCTATCACTTAAATTCTAATCTAAAGACTAAACTTCCTAAAAAAATTATCATAAAATGGAAAACCAATATCCACAAATAATAAATCTTCAATATCAAATATCAGGCTGACGCAAGTTTTTATAGTTTATGAAATATCTGCTTTGATGTTACTGTTTTTAAAATATGACAAATTCGAAGATAATTTGTATTTTTCCTAACCATACAAACCTTAGCTATTTACAAAGGGTATTACTTTTAGCGTAGCTGAAATGGCGAGCCATTAGAATTTAACGAGGGTGTATTACCCCCGCGCTAGTTAGCGGGGGGGTAGGGGAGTGGTAGCTAGCTACCCCTCCTCCCCCTCACACACAGGTGAATACTCACTTTCACTTAGAGGTAGGACTTGTCTTGGGGGACAGGGCTGGCGGGCAAATATGTGTAAATAGCTAAGGTTTGTATGGTTAGGAAAAATACAAATTATCTTCGAATTTGTCATTTGTTCCGTAACCGAAATACAAACCACGCTATTTACAAAGGGTGACTTATCCCTTAGGAAGGGTGGAAAGTCCCCAGCCATACTGGCTTTGGCTTTACCCGGGGACTCAGAATCCGAGTGAGTCGCACTCGAGAAAAGGAGTCCCTGCACCTCACAAGTTCCTTGCACCGCAAGGAACCATGTGGCCTACGTAAGCTTGTGTGTGAAGGAAGAAGTGTGACCCGTCTTAGGCAGTTGACCTGGAGTTCCAGAAGGAACTCTGGGTTAAGACGTTCCCAATACCACCTCGTCAGGGTATGGGGGACGCGACAGTATTGACTCAATACTCGGAACACAAGGAAGCATGGTTTACCTGCAGAGGTTCGAGGTCAGCTATGCAGAGACCAGGATGCTGCTTCCCCGTAGAGGGGATGATGAAGAAAGAAGTAAGGGCCAGACATACTTCTTTCGTTCATGCAGACTAAAACCTGATAACAATGCCCTCAACCTTCTGCTACCTGTCCAAAAAGGAGCCTGAGGTTAGACCAGCTGTTGTGTAGCCACCACAGAGCGATAGAAAACGTATCGAGACTCCTGTGGGTCACGCCCTGCAGGAAGCGGGCTGCGAAGGTCATCAGACGCTTCCAGACTCCAGCTTGTAGCACCTGCGTCACAGAGTAGTATTACTCGAAGGCGAGGGACGTTGCGATGTATCCAACATCGTGCTGTAGGGCGACGTGACGGGGGAGGGTCTGAAGACAGGTCGAGATGAATGTCCTTGAGTCCGGGCTGAAGAGGTATACTGGTGACTCTCCCCCCATGTCCTCCTTGTGTTCCCAAATCGGCTGCAACTGAGGCCAAACTGCAGCTGTTCCCAGCGCTAACCTCTCGATTCCTGTACTGGCAAGAAAGAGAAGGTCTTGGGACATCAGACACAGAATGGAGACTCAAAATCTTGAATGAATCGGACCGAAGGGTCGGGACCCTCAGATTCTGAGTCTAGCCAACAACTCAGGAGCGAGCCTGAATGTTGCCTTCCCCTCTTCCTTAGAAAGGGGGGGAGTAGTAAGAGACCAAGAAGATTGCTCACACACTGGCCGTGGCCAGAGTGAGCAGAAGACCCAGGGCGGAATACAATCCGAGGCCTGTCGTAAAAGGGTCTTGAGAAGATCTCTTAAAGGACTAAAAGTCCGAGCCATGCTCCAAGTTGGAGGTCTTCCTCCGACTAGGGCAGGGACGATCGTAGCTTCGCATGAGCGAGGATAGATCCAGCGGGCAGGAAAAAGTTATTCCTTTAAGCCTGAAGGTCAGGGAAAGGCTGAGCGACAGGCTTCATTGCCAAGAGCGGAAAGGAGTTTCCTCCCGCCGAAAGGCAATAAGACCGTTATTGCTGGAGAAGAGGCCTCACGGAAAGAGGTATATCTCCCACGGCACCAACCACCTTAGACTCTTCACTTTGCCTGGGAGACCCCTGTGGATGACTATCGCAGATGACGCGACCTCCGTACCGCGACTGTAGCGGGTTGTCTCTTCTAGAGGAGGAAGCGTAGTGTCTCCAGGCATGAAGCCGAAGCGACGCCCCGGTTCGGGAGAGATGTCGCAGTGTGGTTGCTTGAGTAGTCTGCGCCGTGGGAGAAGCTCTCCCGGGAGTTCCGTCAGGGGAAGCAGAGGGTCCAGAAACCGTTCTGCACATAGTCCCAGTGGAGCTCTCCCATTGAAAGGTTGACAGACAACCTGGTTTTGTTGAGACCCATTGTCCGCAGACAAAAAGGAGGGAAGACGCAGGCGTCGAAGTTGTCCCACCATCACCGGAATGCATCTTGCCAGAGTCTCGGGGTCTGAGACTGGGGGGAAAACTAGCGGAAGCTTGAGGTTCCAAGCTGTCGCGATCAGGTCCCCCAGACCAGCACTTGCTGGTTACCCAAGGTCAAAGACCCCTAGGTACACTCTCTCTATGAGGCTCTGCTCGGATAGTCTGAGAGAAACATTCCCCTGCCTGGAATGAGAGAGCCGATGGTGGAATTGAGAGAATCTCAATCATCCCGATATCTCTACTGCAAGATGTGAAGGTGTGAAAATGCGTCCCCTGCTGGTTAGCATGAAGTCGACACGCAACGGGGCGACTTGGCAGGAGCGGTAGGATCTGAAGAGGGGCCAGACTAAGGCCCTTAAGCCTGCCTGAATGATGGAGAGGTATCCTTCAGGTCTTGACCATAGGCCTGGACCGGAACATGCCCCCCCCCCTTTCCTTTGACGAGTCCGAGAACCGCATCAAGAATGTGGGGAAAGGACGAGAATATCCACTACCATCAAGAGGCTCCATAGGTCAACACCCATTGCAGGTTTAATAGTTCCGCTGGTCCCATAGGGCCAGGGAGTCCGGTTAAACATTGCCTGAAGCCACCGGAACTTGGATCGCCCCACATGGAACTTATCCTGAGGCGACCGTTCGGACTATAAACGGGTCAATGAGGAAAGAAGAACTAGGAAACGTTCCAAGGTAGGGCTGAAAACTCTGCTTGACTGAGAACAGGTACTGCGACTCTCCTCAGTCTTGCCACGGTGAACCGAAAGGAAGGCTCGGAGGATGTGGTAACAGAATCTGGCGTCCCCAGGTGGTCACCCATCCAAGTACCGACGTTGCTTAACCTCGCTGGACGGACGAGAAGCGGGGTTTCCAACGTGGTAAGGCGGTTGACTCAATATCATGGCCAGATACTCCAGATGTTGAGGCAGAGGAAGAGAAGGCTCCAAGCAAAATACCATGAGCCCACACTCATGGTCAGCATTCGGAAGCTTTTCCCGGCGCTGAAGAAGGTCGAAACCCGAGCCTACCGGAGTTGACCAGCCCTCCAAACAGCAGAGGAGGCGGAAGTCTGCACCTGAGCGGCCAAGAGGAAGGCAGGGAGAGTTCTCTGGGGAAACAAACCTGCTATGCCACGGCGGGATAGCCACACTGCATCATAAGCAGGAATACTTGCAGTTTAGGCTGAATTCGACGAGCACCCTGGAAGATGGATGGAATGGAAACTGAAAGTACCCGTCCTTCCGATCCAGGGTTAAAGGAGTCCTGTCGCCTCGTTACCAGTCTGATCGATTCTGCTGGTCTACGCTGGCCGAAGTTTGTTCGACAAACTTGATCAGGGCTGAGAGGTCGACTATGGACGTCCCCTCTCAGATCCTTCCTTACAAGAAAGGATCGACTGAGGGGGCCGGGGGTGAAGCCGTCGATGATCCTAAGGAAGACCTTCGCCTAAGGTATGGATCATTCTGCCCAACCGGGCAACTCTGCTGATGCTATGGCATAGAGGTTCAGAGACACTGAATTCGCTGACAGAGACGGCAGGCGCGATATCCTTGGCTACTCACAGAGATTGTGCGGGAATGGGCATCGGGAAGCTGTCATTCGGATGAGTAACCTTAAGCATCCTCCCAGCGAAAAAACCTGCAATCCTAGAGTTCGTGAACTCCTTTTAGGACTATGCCCCCCCGGGGGAGTCTCCCGTGCCATCTGTTCCTGACAGGAGGAAACTGCAATTGGACACCTTGTCCCAGTTGTCGTAGCCGATAACTTAGGCCGACGTGGTTGAAAGAAAAGGGAGCTGGAGCCCTGCAGAGTCTGGAAGAAAGCGCCTTGGAGGAGTGAAACCGGAAGTCGATTTACTCCGCACAGCAGATGTTTAAGTCTCTGTCCTTGGGCAAAGACAAAACTCTTCTCAAGGATGGAAGGGTGTCTGAGGTCGTTGACCTCCACAGATGAGACACCCGAAGGAAGCCTTCAGTCAGTGCGTCCAGATGGTACAACATCGAGCTTGTCCGCAAGTAGATACTTAACGACGAAAGGCCAAGGTGCCTGAGCTCGAGAGGAGGAAAGTACCCTTGATCTTCCTGTAGCTTCCTTGAACCAAACCTCGGGCCGTAACCGAGGAGGGAAAGAACCTGGTAAGCTCCCAGAGGAAGAGGTAAGCAGTCACCCCTTGTCCGATGGAGAAATCTTCAACGGAAAGCCCCCCCGCCAAAAATCCTTCCAGGGCGGGAGAAGGAGAGAGTACTCGTGCAGGAGAGGGGACCCTCGAGACCGACCTCTTGGGAACCAACTTCGCCCTGGGGGAAGTCACCACGAAGTCCACTCCTCTCTTTCTCTTCAGCGTAGGAGAGACAGCCGCTGGTTTGTTACCCTGGCCGGTGAGTGCTGGTTTCATAAACCTCATTAACGCCCGTGCCAGCGGATCAAACCATGTCTGCTGCTCCAAGGACACAGAGTCCGAAATCCTCGCTAAGGTGAAAGGGATCGGGCGATCCTTTGGAGAGGACACGACGGTTCCTGCCTGAAAAGAAGGTGGGAAGAATGCTGTACTGACCTGTCTTCGTCCTGCACTACCAACCTGTGCTTGGATGGAGGTGATCCCGAGTGCCGCCTAGGAGCACGCGTCCCTGCTGCTACCACCGGCTGTGGAATTCGCCGCGAACTATGGTCGCGCGAGGGCGAACGGTCGCGCAAAGGCGAATGGTCGCGCGGGCGCACAGGCGAGTGGTCGCGCGGGCGCGCAGGCGAGCGGTCGTGAGGGCGCGCAGGCGAGCGGTCGCGAGGGCGCGCAGGCGAGCGATCGCGCGGGCGCGCAGGCGAGCGATCGCGCGGGCGCGCAGGCGAGCGATCGCGCGGGCGCGCAGGCGAGCGATCGCGCGGGCGCGCAGGCGAATGGGCGTGACGGCGAGGGATCGTGCTGCCGCGTAGGTGAAGAAGATTGCTGGCGGTAAGCGATGGCGAGCAGCATGTGTAGGTGAATGATCGCGTGATAGGGTGCGATGGTGATCAGCATCCGCAAGAGGGCGATCGTTCAGGGTTGTGCGATGAGGAGCAGCATGCGAAGCGGGCAATCGTTCAGGGTTGTGCGATGGCGAGCAGCATGCGCAGGTGAATGATCGCGTGAAAGGGTGCGATGGTGATCAGCATCCGCAAGAGGGCGATCGTTCAGGGTTGTGCGATGAGGAGCAGCATGCGAAGCGGGCAATCGTTCAGGGTTGTGCGATGGCGAGCAGCATGCGCAGGTGAATGATCGCGTGAAAGGGTGCGATGGTGATCAGCATCCGCAAGAGGGCGATCGTTCAGGGTTGTGCGATGAGGAGCAGCATGCGAAGCGGGCAATCGTTCAGGGTTGTGCGATGGCGAGCAGTATGCGCAGGTGAATGATCGCGTGAAAGGGTGCGATGGTGATCAGCATCCGCAAGAGGGCGATCGTTCAGGGTTGTGCGATGAGGAGCAGCATGCGAAGCGGGCAATCGTTCAGGGTTGTGCGATGGCGATCAGCATCCGCAGTTGAGGGTCGCGCGATGGCGATCAGCATCCGCAGTTGAGGGTCGCGCGATGGCGATCAGCATCCGCAGTTGAGGGTCGCGCGATGGCGATCAGCATCCGCAGTTGAGGGTCGCGCGATGGCGATCAGCATCCGCAGTTGAGGGTCGCGCGATGGCGATCAGCATCCGCAGTTGAGGGTCGCGCGATGGCGATCAGCATCTGCAGTTGAGGGTCGCGCGATGGCGATCAGCATCCGCAGTTGAGCTAGTAGCTGGCGAACCATGTTCCTTCAGAAGTGTTGGAGAACGTTGGCGTGCCAGCTGTAACACACGTGGGCGATCCGGAGATCGCTGGCGAGCTGATGATCGCTGACGAGCTGACGATCGCTGACGAGCTGATGATCGCTGACGAGCTGATGATCGCTGACGAGCTGATGATCGCTGACGAGCAGAAGGCTACGCGTGGAAGCCCGCGCAAAGAAGAAGAGTCCTTGACCCCGACCTGAACCTAAGTTCTAGATCGCGAGGGCGAACGTGGGCGCACAGGGCACGTAACAGGAACTGCAGGGAAGATCATCTTGAAAGCGCTGACGAACAGGAGAGCGCTGACGAACAGAAGGGCGCGCAGGGAAACCCTGACACGCAAGGGAAGAACCCCCGTGGGGGCAACCCTTTGCCCCGAAGGGATCGTTGTCCGCCGGGAGACTGATGTCCGTCGGAAGACCGCTGTCCGTCGGGAAGACCGTTGTCCGTCGGGAAGACCGTTGCCCGTCGGAAGACGAGATTAGACTGCTGTCCATCTGCACCAAGACGGAAGATCGAGAAAAAGAAGTTGTAGGCTGCAAACGGAGATTCAAAAAGGCGCCTCAAACACCCTTATAGGGAGATGAGAGGCCCTTACGACGAGGCGGACGGAGGGCCTTACGGCGAGGGAGGCCAACAGCAACAGCAACAGAAGAAACCTCCGAAGAGGAGTCTCTATGAGTGTACTCTCTCGCGAACGAAAGAGAAACACTTCGTGGAAGAGACTGGTCAGCCAGTGACCTAAAAGGGGCAATCCTCCGAAGAGGAGATCCTGCAGTTGCCCAGCCCCTTGAGCGAAACTGCAGGTGCGACCGCTCAGCACCAAGAGCATAGTCGCACGAAAAAAAGGCAAGAGAAGAACCCCCCAAAAGAGGAAAAGCTCAAGCCTGGACAGGAAAAAACTTCCCTCGGAAGGAAAGTTATCCGCCCAAGGAGGCAAGCCTCCTGACTGTTCTAAAATGAACTGGAGAGCTGTCCGTCGACACGGGAGTACTACCAGTAGAAGGAGACACGCCCCTGACGACAATACAAGGGGGAGGCAGCAACAGCCGAATCCCCAGGACTCAACCAGACAGCTCACACCGTTGCTATATTACAGAAACGAACTAGATCGGTAACTGTAAAAAATAAAACAAATAATATTAGTACACATTCATTCCCCCGGGAAGGCTCCGAAGAGGAATCCCGAGGAAAAGGAACAAGAATTACACAATAGGCACGTGCCCTCACAACCACTTACACTCGCGGAAGGAGAGCTGTAACCAAAACAGAATTATAACAATTATAATTATGTAACTATGTAATTATGTAATTTAAAAATGAATGAACACTAAAGAAAAAAACGAAAACCCCGAAAGGAATCGTTCTACAAGCTGAAAAATTAACAACTACAATTAGATTCATAAACTAATTGAGACAAAATGTACGGCGTAGCAACCCCACCCACACGGGAAGGAAGCTACAAGGGCGTAGTAAAACATAGTAAAAGGGTGAACGACCTCAAGAGAGAGAGAGAGAGAAAGACCGAAGTCAAACTCGATCGCAACCCATAAAATTAGGCCGTGGTGGCCTAACTGCCGAGGCCTCCACGTAGATATCGTACACTACACACACACATCTGAAAAGGAAACTTACTTATTTCTATACTCAAATATATATACAAACATGAAAACATGTTTACATATATATTGAGTAAAAGAAAAGTAAGCGATTAAGTAAAGACAAAACAGACAATGGCTGCCAAGCGAGGACCAAGACAGAGACGTCTGTCACAGTCCGAGCCAAAAGTGAAAGTGAGTATTCACCTGTGTGTGAGGGGGAGGAGGGGTAGCTAGCTACCACTCCCCTACCCCCCCGCTAACTAGCGCGGGGGTAATACACCCTCGTTAAATTCTAATGGCTCGCCATTTCAGCTACGCTAAAAGTAATACCCTTTGTAAATAGCGTGGTTTGTATTTCGGTTACGGAACAAATCACAAATTTTAAGTAATTTGTATTTTTCCTAACAATACTTACCTCGAACTACTTTCTTAGGAGTATCTGGGATCTCCTCCCAACCGACCAGAGTTTTGTTTAGTTTACCATAGTCCCGTTTTCTATGAGGGGTAACCTCAGGTGGTTTAATTGTTCATGTTTGCTTGTGAACAACTTTCTGGGAACTCATAGAGAAGTGATTCAATTTTGAAAGTCCTACGTCCAAGGTTAACGGTCAAGGTAAATGTTAAAGGTTAAGATAAAGGTCAAGAAATAAGCTGCCATGACGGAGGTCTGTGCTCTACTGAGCGCCCCTCCATTCTACTCTTTTTTTTTACCCGAACTGATGTTTTAACTCACCTTAATTTTTATGAGTTTTAAAATCCATTCCCATTAGGCTCGACTTTCACCTCGAGTTCAACTTCGGAAATTCCTCCACTTGTCCTATTTCCTTCAGCTGAAAGTAACGCAATTTAAATGTCTTATTCGCCATAGCAATTTGCATGTAAACCGAATGTAAACAGCCATCAAAATCTGAAAAAATTAAATAACGCTTTTTTTATAATCTGATAAAAACCTTAGAAGTGAGAGCCTATTTCACAAAAGAAAGCATTAATGTTATGATAGTTTATCTCTACACTACACGACTTCTCACAATCTTCTTAGGGAATTTACGAATTGCTTAACTATAAGCTAATTGTTCAAGTATATAACAGACATTATGAATGTCGTAAGTTCTCCTTCATAAAAATAAAGGGATTTTGACGAAGGAAAAATCTATTTCTGGGGAGAGACCTGTGATGGCCAGTGAAAAGGGTCCTTCTTTACACTTTTCTAATATAAATCTTCCAAATATACTAAAGAAAGATAAAAGCATGGAATGCAGAGGTTACAACCCTCGCGCGATCACCTTGTGGGTGTCGTGTATTGAACAAGGGCATGTGTAAACCACTATTCACAGGCTGTCTTCCATTTAGATAATCCCTTCATCAAAGGGGAGGGCCGTGACAGGCCCTAGAGAATACAGTTGGACTACCCCACCGACACCTACTACTCGCGCTCTCCAGGTCATCCTTCTGTTTTGGACTTGCCCGCTAAGTCGTTATTTATTTTGTTAGGTGTGTTTTGCAAGTGATTGTCGTTAGATTAGCATTTCTTTGTTGGGGGGAAAAGAGGGAAAATTCTTATTAAGCATTTTAGTTTACTTTCATACAGTGCTTTCTGAAAGCAAGAATCAGAATTTCATCTTTGAAAGTAAAAGGGCAGGTTGCTCAGAAACTCCTATAAGGGTATGAAGAAAAGTGGAACAGCTTTTGTGCTAAAGTAAATCTGTAACGGGAACAAGAATGTAGATTCGACAGAATGCACTGATAACTCTTAGTCAGCTGCAGCTATCGGGGAAACCAAAAACTTTCTTCTTCTTTACAGCTCTTGTACATTACAATCTACCAACTAATTATCTATAATATTAAAGTTTGGGTGGATGGATGGAGTGAAGGAAGCTCTGGGTGATAGGAGGATAGATGTGACCGAGGCAAGAGAGCGTGCTAGAAATAGGAATGAATGGCGAGCGATTGTGACGCAGTTCCGGTAGGCCCTGCTGCTGCCTCCGATGCCTTAGATGACTGCGGAGGTAGCAGCAGTAGGGGAGTCAGCATTATGAAGCTTCATCTGTGGTGGATAATGTGGGAGGTTGGGCTGTGGCACCCTAGCAGTACCAGCTGAACTCGGTTGAGTCCCTGGTTAGGCTGAAGGAACGTAGAGAGTAGAGGTCCCCTTTTTGTTTTGTTTCATTGTTGATGTCGGCTACCCCCCAAAATTGGGGGAAGTGCCTTTGGTATATGTATGTATGTATGTTAAAGCAGTCAGCTGAGAGAGTTGGTCTTAGGTATGTATAATCGGCGGCTGAAAACAGAGAGCTCAGTGTCTTGTCAGGTGGGTGGGCTTCCTTGCCACCTGGAACTAGTCACTTCATTAAAGTTTTTTATATCCAAATCCAGTTTCACTGGAAGCATATTCCTATCAAAGAGTTTGTATTTGTGTAAAATCAAATACTGTATCAAAGTTTACATGATTACTCTAAATAACAATGAATAAACCTGATAATTCTACACGATAATGATTTATTGAAATAATTATGGAAGAAATAATGAAGTAAACTCCAATTAGTAAGGGTCAACTTAACCCTTTTAACCCCAAAGGACGTACTGGTACGTTTAAAAAAAGCCATCCCCTTACCCCCATGGACGTACAGGTACGTCCTTGCAAAAAAATGCTATAATTTTTTTTTTTTTTCATATTTTTGATAATTTTTTGAGAAAATTCAGGCATTTTCCAAGAGAATGAGATCAACCTGACCTCTCTATGACAAAAATTAAGGCTGTTAAAGCAATTTAAAAAATATATACTGCAAAATGTGCTGGGAAAAAAATAACCCCTTGGGGGTTGAGGGTTGGAAATTTCAAAATACCCCGGAGGTAAAAGGGTTAAGTTATTGCAAGGGATGGATACACTAGATGCAACTTTTTTTCTGCATTGAGACATACACTGGAGAAGCAGAAGAGACCAGAAAGGACTACACTTGATATTATTTGATTTGGAAAAAGTAAATGACCAGGCACTAAGGCAAGAGGTATGGAGATAAATGAGAGAGAAGGCAATTTCTGAAAAGTATGTTAAAGCAGTACAAGATGAGTATATAAAGGTAACCTTAAAGATAAGAGCGTGGGAAGTACAGAAAAGTTGCGGGTGTGGAATAGCTCTTAGTCCCTACAATTTTGACCTTGTGGTGGACATCATAACATCAGGCGTAGGAGAAGAGACCCCCTAGAGTACATCCTTTTCTCTTAACCCTTTTGCCCCCAAAGGACGTACTGGTACGTTTCACAAAACTCATCCCGTACCGGTACATCCTTGCAAAAAAATGCTATAAAAATTTTTTTTTTCATATTTTTGATAATTTTTTGAGAAAATTCAGGCATTTTCCAAGAGAATGAGACCAACCTGACCTCTCTATGACAAAAATTAAGCCTGTTAGAGCAATTTAAAAAAGTATACTGCAAAATGTGATGGGATAAAAATAACCCCTTGGGGGTTAAGGGTTGGAAATTTCCAAATAGCCTGGGGGTAAAAGGGTTAATTTTATTTGGGCAAACTCAAAAGCAATAAATATGGAGCAAGCACTTGAAGATCAAGGCACCAGAAACCCGTTGAGATACTACCGCTAGAGAGTTATGGGGTCTTTTGACTGGCCAGACAGTACTACATTGGATCCTCCTCTCTGGTTACGGTTCATTTTCCTTTTGCCTACATACACACTGAATAGTCTGGCATATTCTTTACATATTCTCCTCTATCCTCATACACCTGACAACACAGATTACCAAACAATTCTTCATCACCCAAGGGATTACTGCACTGTAATTGTTCAGTGCCACTTTCCTCTTGGTAAGGGTAGAAGAGACTCTTTAGCTATGGTAAGCAGCTCTTCTAGGAGAAGGACACTCCAAAATCAAACCACTGTTCTCTAGTCTTGGGTAGTGCCATAGCCTCTGTACCATGGCCTTTCACTGTCTTGGGTTAGAGTTCTCTTGCTTGAGGGTACACTCGAGCACACTCTCCTATCTTATTTCTCTTCCTCTTGTTTTGTTAAAGTTTTTATAGTTTATATAGGAGATATTTATTGTTGTTACTCTTCCTAGAATATTTTATTTTCCTTTTTTCCTTTCCGCACTGAGCTATTTTCCCTGTTGGAGCCCCTGGGCTTATAGCATACTGCTTTTCCAACTAGGGTTGTAGCTTAGTAAGTAATAATAATAATAATAATAATAAGCATGAAAAGACAGAATTTCTATGAATGGTAGAAGGAAAACAGGGTACACTGATAGCGGCCTGCAGAAGCTTGTGTGTGTGAGTGGAACTAACAGTGTGGCTTGTCTTTAACATAGGAACTTTAGTACAAAACCTATTGTTCTTAAGACTTACCTAATACCTTCCCTCACCATGGTATTGGGGACCTAACAAAGTACTATTCTATTCTTAGGAGGCACAAGCGAGGTGAGGTCAGCTATATTGAGGCTTGCGGAGCTGTTTTCCCCAAAGGGGAAAAGGTGAAAGGAAGAAAGGGTCCAGTTATTCTTACTCATTCACCACAGACTAACCCGGGTAACCTCAGCCCTCAACCCTCTGCTACTTGTCCATCACGGAACCTGAGGTGTATAAACCATTTGTTGTGCGACCACCGCACGACCAATGGAAAAGGTCTGAATGTTCCTGTGGAGTCTAGATTGAGAGCAAACACGATAGCCTTCCGATCCTGGAGGGAAAGGAAATCCTTGTGGGGAGAGCGCTGGCGCGCAGGAGATTGTTGGTGCGCAGGAGAGCGCTGGCACGTAAGAGAGCACTGGCACGCAGGAGAGTGCTGGCGCGTAGGAGAGCGCTGGCATGCAGGAGATCGCTGGCATGCAGGAGAACGTTGGGCAAGCAGGAGACCGCGGGTGCACGCTGAGGTTCGGTGACCTCTGTTGCCCCGGCGATCGTAGGATGGCTGGTGAGTAGGCAAACGTGGTTCTGTAGCGAGGTTGCACTGGTAGGTCGGCAGGTTAGCTGGTAGGACGTTCAGGAACTGCGATGTGCCCTTTGGAAAGGTGAACATCCACCGATGGAGATCGCGAACGATCCACAGAAGAGTCCAGAACTAGCTGCAGCGTCATCAGGAGAAGGTCCAGGAACAGATGACGCCCATGAGGGCCGGTGGACCAGGAGAACAACCTCACACATAGGGAGGAAAACTCTCCCTTGGAAGGGAAAGTTGTCCAATCCCTGGAGGTGAACCTCCTGGTAGCGGTCTAAGATGATCTGACAAGAGCGCTACCTGAGGAAGCGTAGCCGGAGCTAGTTCCTCGAAGATGAAGTGCTGATCAGGTGTTGCCACGGGCATACTTTTAAAAGAAGAGATTACGCCCATGATGACGTCCTCTGAGGGACGGCAGTGACAGCATATTCCCCAGGCATGAACAGAACAGCTCTGCTTCGTCGGCACTCTTAGTCGAACGAAGAAAACTGCATAGCCAACTGAGAAAAAATAAAATAAATTATGTAACAAAAAATTCCCTAGGGAGGAACACCTAGTCCGCGACGGGAAGATGGACCACTGAGGGAACAAACGTAAAATAAGTATTGCGCCCTCCCTTCCCAAGTCGACATCGACGGGAGAAGGGAGTGGAGAGAAACTGTAATAAAACAAGAATTACAATTATTTAAATCAGCTAAAAAATATTCACTAATAGGGAGAACCACTTATCCTCCGAAGGGAAGTGTTCCCCACGGAGAAGAAGCTGAAAAGTTAAAATTAAAAACAATTATAATTTTACTTAAATAATTGAGAGGAACTATCGGAAGTGCAACCTAACCCGCGAACGGGAAAGGTGCTCAACCCGTTAGTAGAATGTCGGAGGTCCATGAAAGGTGAACGGTCTGGAGAAGAGAAAGACCGTAGTCAATCTCTGAGAGGCCACACTCCCTTCGCTCAGTAATCCATATGTTTCCCATAGGAAGAGGGAAAGGTGAAGACAACAGTTGAACGAGGAGGGTCCAAACGATGACGATTCCCCTGCGGCGGCGGCCGAGTCAACGGTAGGTTATCCGCTGACGGGAAGACCGAGGGACAAGGGGGGGGGGGGAGGTCAGAAGGGAAGGTTCCCCGACCTTGCGCAAGTTTCTTGAGAACCTGTCATATACGTATCAAAAGCACAACACAAACACTGAAAAGGAAACTTACAACATTTCTAAATATATACTGTATACATAAACATTAAGAATGTTTTCATATATATATAAGAAAAAGTAAGTTAAAAGACAAAAATTAATGGCAGTCCAAAATAGGCGAGGAGGAAGAGCGGATACAACCGGTCTCCATCCAAGCCAAAAGTAAAGTGAGCTAAATCACCAGTGTGTGAGTGGGAGCGGTAGCAAGCTACCCCCCTCTACCGCCCGCTAACTGGCGGTGTGGATAGCTAACCCTCGCTAATTTTAATGGCTCGTCATTTCAGCTTCGCAGAAAGTAATATCCCTAAATAAATAGCGTAGGTTTGTATTCCAATTACGAAACAAACAGTATTTGGGGTGTTTCTATATTTGTTATTTTGTTAATGGCGCTACATTGACACATAACGTCATTACACACACACAGAAAATGCTTTGCAAATCATAAGCCTGATAGCAATTTTGTCACAACCAGAATCACCATAAGGTAAAGTAATCCCATTGGATGTCTAGCTCGATTTGACAGGGGTACATCAAACTTCTGAAAATAAATCATCAATTACGTTGCGTCTAACCATCATCTGCGCACATGGAGATTCTCAAAGATCGTCAATACGTCTAATAAGGTTCATCGTTTCCATGAAATGCAAGGCTTCTCTCAGGCCCAAGGTTGAGATTTTTAAGAGAACAACACTGCATCTCTGTGGGTTCTGCTTCATTCACCTGTTCTGGTGAATCTTCTATAACTATTAAAGAAAAAGGAGGAACAGGAGTTCTTGTTTTGAAATTACCCCGGAACTCTTCACTCTTTCCAGAATATCTTTTCATTGCCGACTATAGTGGCAGCAGAGATTCCTGGCGAAATGAGACCATCCCCTTAATGAAGTCAGAGCCAATCAAATTATCTCCCGCATTAACAGCGGTCACAGCACAATATAAGTTAGTATAGTTTGAAATTTGTAAGGAGATCTATTGTATAGTCTCTGATGTAAGCAGAGGCTACAGATGAAGATTGATCGTAATTTGAAATATTACGATCAGGTAAGACCTGGTCAGAATAAGAAGGTGCTGGCAACAAAGGTTTGGCTTCCTTTTCAGCCAAGGCATAGTACCAAGTTGAATTCTGTAATCTATCCTCATATCTGTTATAATCAGGACCTTCTAAGCAATCCCACCGAAATTCCCTTAGTCTCTGACGCTTATGAGCTGGTTGGTCATGAGAATAAGTAGGAGGGTCAACTTTAGGGAAAGGAGTATAGTACCGGCTATATGGTTCAGCACTCCTTTTCTGATGAGCTGGTCTAACCTGTAAAACCAAGGATTCTTCATTAACCCTTTTACCCCCAGGATATTTGGAAATTTCCAACCCTTAACCACCAGGGGGTTATTTTTTTCCCAGCACATTTTGCAGTATATATTTTTTAAATTGCTCTAACAGCTTTAGTTTTTGTCATAGAGAGGTCAGGTTGGTTTCATTCTCTTGGAAAATGCTTGAATTTTCTCAAAAAATTATCAAAAATATGAAAAAAAAATTTTTATAGCATTTTTTTTGCAAGGACGTACCCATACGTCCATGGGGGTAAAGGGATGGCTTTTGTGAAACGTACCAGTACGTCCTTTGGGGGTAAAAGGGTTAATATATGTTGGTCTTGACCTGTGAATAACTGTTGGAATGATTGTCTACCTTCCTTGAAGATGGCAAAGATCTAGAAGCTGGGGACTTATCATTACGTTGCATGATCATATGTGTTTTAGGAACACGCAAAAAGGGAGAAGCACGTTCGCTTTGAGAATACGTATTGTTGCCGGTACGTCCGATAGTGCTCCCACACAGGAACGTAATGTGTGTGTGCAAACAGAACATGAAACTGAAAGATCTCGTCAAGCCGAGCCACAATGGAAGCGAGATAGAGATGACAGAAAACAAGATTAAATATGACAAATTCGTAGATAACTTTTATTTTTCCTAACTATACAAACCTTAGCTATTTATTAGGAGTTAAACTTTCGGCAGAGCTGAAATGACGAGCCATTAAAATTTTGCGAGGGTTAACTACCCAAACCGCTACTTAGCGGGGATGGGGGGGGGGGTAGCTTGCTACCACTCCCGTTCACACACCTGTGATTCAGTGACTTTGCTTGAAGGTAGGACTTCAAGTGGGATAGGAATGGCGGGCAAGTTTGTATAAATAGCTAACGTTTGTACAATTAGGGAAAATACAAATGATCTACGAATTTGCCATTTGTTCTGTAACTGGAATACAAACCACGCTATTTATTAGGGGTGACTCATCCATTAGGAAGGGTGGACGTCCCTGCCAATCTGGCTTTTGGCTTTGCCCGGGGGCTCCTTATCTGAATATGTTAGTACTCAAAAATAAGGAGTCCCTGCCCTCGCTAAAACCTTGCTACGCAAGGTCCGCGGCCTACGCAAGCTGTGTGTTGAGACATGCAGAAGGGTGACTGTCTAGGTAAAGCTATTCCAAGTCTATGTGGGAAAAACCTGATGTAACCAAGACTTCCCCAATACCACCTTGCCAGGGTATGGGGACGCAACAGTATTAGCTTAATACTAGGTACACAAGGGAGCATGGTTTACCTGCAGTGGTTTGAGGTCAGCTTATGCAGAGAACCCAGGATGCTGCTTTCCCCACGAGAGGGTAGGATGAAGAAAAGAATAAGAGCCAGTCAAATCTTTTCATTCACACAGACTAAAACTGGGTGACAGTGCCCTCAACCTTCTGCTACTTGTCCAATAAGGAGCTTGAGGTATACAACCAGCTGTTGTGCAGCCACCACCGGACCGATAGAGACCGTATTGAGTTCCTGTGAGTCACGTCTTGCAGGAGAAAGGTTGTGAAAGTCACCTGGAGCATTCACATCCTTTCTTGTAAAACCTGCGTCACAGAGTAATCTGCTAAGAAGGACCAGGGGCATAGCTATGCCCCTGACACTGTGAGTCGTCATGTCGAGATGATGTTTCGGTGATCCTCCTCTAAGTGTTGATGACAAGAGAAGGGACCCGAGTGGGCTGTTGCTGTTTTCTTTAGGTAAAGTCTCATACCTAACCCTAGGTACTGTAACGGATGATCTGGATCGTCCGTTACCGAGTGGAGACTTGTGTAGGATCCGTCACCTCTGGAGACTGTGTCTGGCGACATACTTAGGGACGAAACTGAACACTGTCTTTCGCCCTTCTCAATAATGGGCGATGTCGAAAGAGAGACCATGAAGTTCCTTGACTCGTATGGTTGCTGTCCGAGTGTGTAGGAACATTATCTTCTTAAATCAGGAGAAAATTTGTTGCCTGGTGAAGTGGAACATAAGGAGGTCTCTTTAGAGATCGGAGAATCTGAACCTTGTTCCGAGAGGAAGGTCTCAATTCCGACTGGAGAAGGGCAAGTTGTAAGTCCGTATGAGTTAGGAAAGGTCTATCGATGAGAGGATGTTCCTTTCTTTCAGTTTGAAGGTGAAGGATCAAGGTTGAGTGATCATCTTTACCTGTCGAAACTGAATAGGGGTTCTTTTCCTCTTTTATATACTCGAGGATTCCGCTATTGCTGGAATAAAGGTATCGAGTTGAGACCAGGGCTTCTTTGGTCTTTGAGGGTTTCTGAGTACCAAAGATGCGGTCTAAGACCACGTCTTTGCCCTCTCGAGGGGGGATCATTGGGTCGGAAAACCCATTGAGAACCCTTAGTAGAGTTAGAACCTGCCAAAATGCATGCTCTGATTCTTGTTGGTCTCCTCCTGCTGTAGGACTTGCAGCGAAGTCTCCTTCTATCCCCAAGAGCTCTTCTTGGGGTGAGTCGCGGACATTCCCTGAGTGGCTGGCTGTCTCCGTTCTAGCCCTGGTGGAGGACTTTGGCAGTTTTGGAGTCTTTGGTCTCCTTCCGAGGAAGGAGATAAGACTCCAACATCGAAGACCTGTGTGTCATGTCCCTCCTGGTCTCAGATTGCGGGGGACTCTCCGCCTGAAGAGGGGTTTCCTCCATTGGTGCGGTGAAAAAGTGTCTCCCCTCGCGCGGTTCCATTGGTGACGGAAGGTCTTCGTCCGACAGAGAGGGAGAGTCTCTCTGAGAAACTGGAGGAACTTGTCTTGATGGTCTGCATGGAGTCAGCTTCGCCCTCAGGGAAGTGACCGCGTCAGAAACTCCTCTTTTCCTCTTCAAAGGGGTAGAGGAAGCCATGGTTCCGTGTCTTAGGTCTAGAGCTATAGGTCGCTCTGATGAGCGATCAGACAGGACTGGCTCGAAAGCCTGTGTTACGGCTCTGACTAAGGCACTGAACCAAGGCTGCTGAATGATGGATGCACTGTTAGACAGATCCCCTGAAGGGAAAGGGACAGAAGGTTCCCTACGAGGAGTCACTGTAATAAGTGGGTCCGCCTTAGAAGACAGTTTAGGGATCCCGAACCCCTCTGCTTGTTTTTGTTTCCCTTGACTGACGCGTAACGTCTGCCTGCCGCTGATGCTGACGCTCCGCAGTGTCATGGGTTGACTGGCGTGTGTTGTCACGCTGACGCGTAGCGTCTGGCTGGTGCTGACGCTGATGCTCCGCAGTGTCATGGGTTAACTGGTGTGTGTTGTTACGCTGACGCTGAAGCTCCGTATCGTGTTCGCTTCTGTCCTGCCGCATAGCGGCCCGCTCCGCTACTTGACGAATGTCGTCACGTTTGGAAGACTGACGATCGGCGGTATGCGCGATCGATTGATTTTGAGAAACAGAACTCTGACGAGATGCATCCACCTCAACCTGCCGTTGAACACTGCGACTGGGAGATCGCCTGTGCGATAACGCGTTAGTACCGGAGACAACAGGCCGCCTGTGCGACAACGGGTCTAAAACGGAAGACTGACGCCCCGCCGCACTGCCAACCGCAGGACGATAAGACTGCATAAGCGACGAGAGTTGTTGCTTCATGCCCAACAACATAGACCATTTGGGATCATCTTTAGACGATACGTGTGCTGCCTCTTCCAATGCGAATTCGCCTTCCTCGTCGCTTCCAAACCGCTCCCCACTTTCGGGAGACGAACACCAGTCTGATGGAAGCGGCGGAGCATGAACCGTAACACCAGAACCAGAGATCAGCTCCGAATCTGACTGTACCAAACCTTTATCCAGTTCGGAACCCACGTCAGAGCGTTTTGTAGGCGAACACTCGTCAAGGGACCGAAAACGCTCAGGTGTACAGTATCCCAATGGCTACAGCCTGGTTGTTGCAGGGAATCGCGCCGTTGTTCCACTGCGTGCGCCAGACCTCATCACGTGAGCCTTCATCCGAAGAAGGAGATAAAGCACTAACCTCACCTTTCCTGCGGTGAGGGTGAGCGACCTGTGATACGACAGCAGGAACGCTCGAGGGGACGTCTGCGCGATTGATGAAGCCTCTCGTTCCCTTTCGCCGTTCGACGAAACTTCTCCCATGGGTTCGGGAGCTTGACAGAGGTCTTAGGCTAGGCAAACGACAGGATCGCACAGGCGCACCCTCCACAACACTGAACACATTAGCCAAACTTTTCACACTTGATAGGTCGCCTGTGCGACCACTTTTAAGTAAATTAATTTCGGACATAATTTGCTTCTTGTCCGCTGCTAACGATTCAACTCTCACACCGAGAGCTTGAATAGCGGACAACATATTCTTCATCGTAGGTTCCTTTGGTTCCTGATCTACCACTACGGGGGAAGGAATAGGATCAATGACATTGGATACAGGTAATTCTACAGAACGAGAAGAACTGCGTCTAATTCTGTCTCTCTAATCTCTGAGTATGGTGATCATAAGCTAACCACTTACTTTCGGTTAAAGAACAACATTCTTCACACCGATCCCCAAAAGTACAAGTTTAACCCCTACATTTTACACAAATTGTATGAGGATCAATAGAAGCTTTAGGAAGACGAGTATGACATCCTTTAATACACTTCCTATATACAGGGGAGGGGTCGGCCATATAGAAAAGTTACGAGAGAGATCAAAACAACAAGGGCCAAAGCTAACTAAATAAACCCAAAACAATAAAGATTTCAAGAAAATATGAAAGAGAAATCACTAATGCAAAAGCCCAAAACCAAAAGACAGTGTACATCACCAAATAAACCGTCCAAATCAAAGTAAGTTGCGAGCGAATTTCAATCGTTCCAGCCAGCAATGGCGGCAGAGAAGGTCTGAATTGGTTGGATTAGTTCGGCCTGTCTACCGCAAGGGCGCTAATATACACCTGGCATATCTGCGATTGCCGCGAGATTTTGAATTTCTGCCGGGCGTCCAGGGACTTTAGCCATTCTTATATAACCAGCGGGTAAGTTTTATTGTTTAAAAAATCTTTTTTAATGTTATTATTGTTTTTAAGATATTTTATTTTAATTGTTCATTATTTCTTATATCGTTTATTTATTTCCTTAAATGGCCTATTGTTCCCTGTTAGAGCCCTTGGGCTTATAGCATCTTGCTTTTCGAACTAGGGTTGTAGCTTAGCTGGTAATAATAATAATATTAAAACTTCAGATTCACAAATGCAAACAAAGTGAGATGATTCTTCTTCTTGAGGGAACAACATCTATATCAATCTTGGGTACAGAAAGAGAGAAGGAGAAGGCAGGTCACAAAACATAGTATCCTGAAGAAATAAATCTACCGCCGAGGTATTTTTTCTTGTTTGAAAACAAACTGAAGTTTACTTTTCTATTCAGCAAGGCACTTGCCTCAATTTTGGGGGTAGCCGACATCTAAAAGTACAAAAGTCCCAATTTCTGTTGAGTATATTCGATTAAGGGAGAGCTCGTTGAGCTTCAAATAAAACCTTAACCCTTTTACCCCCAAAGGACGTACTGGTACGTTTCACAAAAGCCATCCCTTTACCCCCATGGACGTACTGGTACGTCCTTGCAAAAAAATCCTATAAAAATTTATTTTTTCATATTTTTGATTATTTTTTTCAGAAAATTCAGGCATTTTCCAAGAGAATGAGACCAACCTGACCTTTCTATGACCAAAATTAAGGCTGTTAGAGCAATTTAAAAAATATATACTGCAAAATGTACTGGGAAAAAAATAACCCCCTGGGGGTTAAGGGTTGGAAATTTCCAAATAGCCTGGGGGTAAAAGGGTTAACTGTTTTCAAAGTGAAGTATATATGTTCTGACGCCGACATCATTGGAAGGTCTACATATCGGTGGGTGCTGTCGTCTTAATAAAAAAAAATTAGTGAATTGCTTTCGGACGTGGAAAGATGGATACGAGTGTGTATTATTATTGTTATTATTACTATTATTATTGGGGGGTAGCCGACATCAACAATTTTTGTTTTGTCTTCATTGTTGATGTCGGCTACCCCCCAAAATTGGGGGAGGTGCCTTTGGTATATGTATGTATTACTAGCTAAGCTACAAACCTAGTTGGAAAAGCAAGATACTATAAGCCAAAAGGCTCCAAGAGGGAAAAATAGCCCAGTGAGGAAAGGAAATAAGAAAATAAATAAACGGTATAAGTAATGAATGATTAAAATAAAATATCTTGAATACATTAAAACAGACATTTCATACATAAGCTATAAAAAGACGTATATCAACCTGTTCATCATAAAAACATTTTTCTGCAAGTTTGAACTTTTGAAGTTCAAACTTAGACGCTTCGAACGTTTCTAATGACGAAAACTGGCAAAATGAGTTGTGGTAGTCCCCACTCAGACTGCTCCAAAAAAGTTCCAACTTGAACAGCATCTAATATCAGGAAAACAAAGGAAAATGCACATTTTGTACATGACTGTCCCATAATTGTACACAGAAAACCTAACCTGTGTAGTTATTACCCCAAAACTGAGGCTGTTTTCCTACAAAACAACCATTTAAA
The DNA here is from genome assembly GCF_036898095.1 of Palaemon carinicauda. Lineage (NCBI taxonomy): Eukaryota > Metazoa > Arthropoda > Malacostraca > Decapoda > Palaemonidae > Palaemon > Palaemon carinicauda. The sequence continues at coordinate 93,563,301 of NC_090754.1, read as the reverse complement.
AAACACAATGCTCCGGCATAAGCAGCAAAAATATCGGAAAAACACAGGAAAATGCACATTTTGTATGTGGGTGTCCCAACGTTGGACACCCAAAACCCCACAATAATTGTATTTTGTGTATTTGCAACCCAAACTTGTTGTAATAACTCTAAAGAACAACCATGTTCGCCATTAAGCCTTTTACCCCCAAAGGACGTACTGGTACGTTTCACAAAAGCCATCCCTTTACCCCCATGGACGTACTGGTACGTCCTTGCAAAAAAATGCTATAAAATTTTTTTTTCCCTATTTTTGATAATTTTTTGAAAAAATTCAGGCATTTTCCAAGAGAATGAGACCAACCTGACCTCTCTATGACAAAAATTAAGCCTGTTAGGGCAATTTAAAAAAAATATACTGCAAAATGTGCTGGGAAAAAAATAACCCCTTGGGGGTTAAGGGTTGGAAATTTCCAAAGAGCCTGTGGGTAAAAGGGGTTAACGTATGTCAGTATCGCAAAAACCATGTAAAAATGCAACATTTAACAGGGACTGTCCCAACATTCTACACACTAAACCACACATTAATTTGTGCCTCAGTAGTTTACCCTGAAAATCCTTCAGTTTAACTATACCATAGGAGCCTTTGTATAACAGCGGCCAGTTCTTTCCCGAGTGCATAGTAAATGGACCGCCCTAACCTGACCTACAGGCCGTGTCCTTACTGGAGCCCTTGTATATCAGCAGCCAGTTCCTCACGAGTTCATTAAGAATGGACATTAACACTGCCGTATTCTAAGTTAGGTATAATAACACATACAGGTGGCCGCTATCATACATACACCCCCCTACTTAAATAATGGGGGGTTAACGCCCCCTGCGACCTCCCTTACGCTGCCATATTCTTAGCCAGCCACCATCATATATACATGCGGCCGCTATCATACATACACCCCTCATCGGCGCAGTGTTCCGAGACGCTCAATGGTGTGGCGAGTAGGAACGGAGTCACCGAACTGATATCAAGTCATTGGGGGTGCCGAGATATAGCTACCTTCCTACATTGGGGGTAACGGTGCAAGGGTAAATATAAGCCAGTAATATGAAAATAATGCTTGTACCTGTTCCCTATTTATAATAGATTGGTCATTTACTGCATATAACTATAATAAAACCGAAACATGATATATAAGAATATTTATGTTATTATTATTATACAGTATGGCGTTAACTGCCTACTTCCGAATGAGTTTTCAATCAAAACTACTGGCTTTGCTAAAGATAAAATATTCAATATTAATTAAATATTGACATAGATAAGACTAATCTATTATACTCACAGCAAATTATCAAATTATGAAACAATACCGTTTTTAATATCAAAACGTAATGTTACTATAATAAATTGTACAAAAATAGGTAATTTTGTATATTATTCCATGCCAATGTAACCTAGGAAAGAAACTACTGTTTCTTACAGAACAAATTACGATCTCTTCAAAAATGACACTCGTTTCCGTCGCAAATGAATAGTTTCAGAAATATATATACATCTATATCCTACGATAATGGGGGGACCCCCAGTGGGAACTCGGGGTTTTGGGTGGGGAAAACATACTGGGGAAACGAAATATAATTTTCGAAGAGAGCGTAATTTTTTCTATAAGAAACAGTAGTTTTTCCCTAGGTTACATTAGAATGGAATAATATACAATGAAACACAAAAATATATGCGAAATATATGCGTTGGATAACACAGGGTGGGAGGCCAAGACAGATCGTAACATTGGGGGTACTATCAGAGCATTGATTATTGGATAAAAAGTTGTAAATTTCGATAAAAAATGACCTGAAATGTGTTCTGATGTAAAATTGAATTGATAAATAATAATTACCAAGGTGTCTACTTAAGCTCCGCAATCTAAGGTCCACACAATCTAGTTTATTCAAAATATGAACTGTTTATGGTAGCCATTTGGATCGGAGAATTACGCTATTTCCATGCAGTATATTACATATTTACTTATTAAATATTCAATTTAATTAACATAAAATGAATGTAGACACCGCACCAACATGTAAAATAACTTACATCAGGTTAATTTAAAAGAAAAAAGAAAAAAAAACAGAACACAGTGACAGAAATCGCCTTCAAAACAATAACAAACAACTAAGTTCAGGTACAGTACAGGTTGAGGCATTGCCTCTGCAACGGCTCCTCTTTGTCTTTTAGTTTTGTGTGTTTCCTTATTTACACTATTATTATTATTATTATTATTATTATTATTATTATTATTATTATTATTATTATTATTATTATTATTATTACTATCCAAGCTACAACCCTAGTTGGAAAAGCAAGATGCTATAAGCCCAGGGGCTCCAACAGGGAAAAATAGCCCAGTGAGGAAAGGAAATAAGGAAATAAATAAATGAAGAGAACAAATTAACAATAAATCATTCTAAAAACAGTAACAACATTAAAACAGACATGTCATATATAAACTATTAACAGCATCAAAAACAAATATGTCATAAATAAACTATAAAAAGACTCATGTCCACCTGGTCAACAAAAAAAGCATTTGCTCCAACTTTGAACTCTTTTCATCCACATTTGTTGTAGTACACTTTTCTTATTTTCAATATTTTCTTCAAAAAAAAAAAAAAGGAATTTTCCAACCGTTTGTGCACTATCTTCTTCGTATATCCAAACCACTTCATCAATTCTGTTTTGTTTTTAATTTTGCTGATCACATAAACGACCAACCGTGATTTGATTTATGTCAAACATTTGTCAATATATTTCATGACTGAATTGTAAAGGTTTAAGATTTTAGCTCCCTATCTTACTAGTAGTAAAATGTTACTAGTAGCAATAGTAGTAGTGATACGAGTAGTAATAATAGTAGTTATGAGAGAGAGAGAGAGAGAGAGAGAGAGAGAGAGAGAGAGAGAGAGAGAGAGAGAGAGAGAGAGAGAGAGAGAGTTGTGTAAACCATCTTCAACTGAAGTAAATTTTTGTCTAGTCATCTGGTAGCAATTTTTTTTTTCATCTTAATAGGCCTTGGACTATGAATTTAATTCCAAAACTAATTGCGGGGAACAAATATTTAGAGAACAGAAATTGTGAATAGTTTATATTTTTCGTAGATTATTATCTTACAACCCATTCAGAGAGAGAGAGAGAGAGAGAGAGAGAGAGAGAGAGAGAGAGAGAGAGAGAGAGAGAGCGTGCCTATGTGTAGCTTCGCTCAATGCGAACTTGTTCGTTTCCTTCAAGGCCAGAAGGGCGTATATGACAGTAAAATGATTACCTTCTCTAGTCCCTTGTCTTTGAGGTCGATAACTAATAAGAGAGAGAGAGAGAGAGAGAGAGAGAGAGAGAGAGAGAGAGAGAGAGAGAGAGATTCAAATGAAATAATGCTTTTTAGTTATCTATAGGCTCCCCAAAACACTTATACGTCTCTAAATCATTAAAAAAAATTACCAACTAGGCCTTTTGTGGTGGCCGATGTGGTAACGTCCCTGACTGGTGAACGCCAGACTGAGGTTCGAGTCCCGCTTAATTTAATTAGTTCCTTTGGTCGCTGCAACCTCACCATCCTTGCGAGGTAAGGATGGGTGTTTTTGGGGAGCCTATAGGTCTATCTGTTGAGTCATCAGCAGCCACTGCCTGGCCCTCTTTGGTCCTAGCTTGGGCGCTGACCATATGTTATATGAGGTCAGTCTCTAGGGCATTGTCCTGCTCGATAGGGCAATGTCACTGTCCATTGCCTCTGCCATTCATGAGTGACCTTTTAACCTTTAAAACAACGAAGAAAAATTGTTTTTAAAACCATGGGTCTTTCAAATAAACGAAATAAAAAGAAAAAATCGAATCACAATGAATCGCTATATCTAAATCTACTGTTTCCCAGAAAGTTTCGTTCTAAAATCGAATCGTTTGATCAAGAAACTCCCGAGATGATGTTCTGTTGACTACGCTATGAATATCTTATGGCAGATAAGATTGAAGTAATGACTTTTAATTTTACCTAAACTTTAAATTTACCCTAAACTAATAATGGGATTGCTCAGTGGAAGGCTGACTTTAATTTTACCCTAAACCATCAATGGACTCACCCACTATAGACGAAATGAATACCCTTAACTACGAACAAAAGACGTTGTAATATATTAAAAAGAACAAATAAACGGACTCTTTAATACGATGATATGATGATTAAAAGGGATATTAAAATCAAATCTATTATATATATATATATATATATATATATATATATATATATATATATATATATATATATATATATATATATATATATCCTTTCTGAGTGCAGATACCTTAACGCGGTGATAGGGTTACTGTATCACCATGATCAGTAAAGCTGTACTAAGTCACGCCCACCCATACTAGGTTGGTTTGCTGTTAGCGAGCAGACTAAAGTCTCCCACCATCACCAATTCGCACTGGTGGTGAAAACTGGCCAAACCCCAGACATGAATAAGGACATGTCTGAGAGCTTTGCCCTGCAGTGGACTAGAAAAGGCTTATAGTGGTTAATTTATATATATATATATATATATATATATATATATATATATATATATATATATATATATATATATATATATATATTCTGTTCAGATAAACTATATTCATTGAAGTGACCATGTTATTCAGTAATAATTCCACAATAAATAGCCATCGAAAGATATAAAACTAATTGTTAATAATATATTGTTTATATATGACATATCTGTTTTTGACGTTAATAGTTTATATAGGACATATCTGTTTTGACGTTTTTACTGTTTTATAATTATTTATTGTTAACTTGTTCTCATCATTTATTTATTTCATTATCTTCTTTCCTCAATGGGCTATTTTTCCCTATTGGAGCCCTTGGGCTTATAGCATCTTGCTTTTCCAACTAGGGTTGTGGCTTAGATAATAATAATAATGATAATAATAATAATAATAATGATAATAATAATAATAATAATAATAATAATAATAATAATACGACCTCTTATTTACCTCATAACAGAACAACGAACAAAACTGCTCAGAGAGAGAGAGAGAGAGAGAGAGAGAGAGAGAGAGAGAGAGAGAGAGAGAGAGAGAGAGAGAGATTTCTCCTACCAGCTCAACAGTATCGTGCAATGCTGGCACCTCCCCCCAAACGTTTGCAATAGCAACCTCGCTAAGCCAGTTCAAGTTAACTCCACCTTCCCTTTTGCAAGGTTCTTCCCTGTCACTCACACTCCTCATGAATGCTGCAATATTGTTTTTAGAAGTATATCTAAAACTTTAACTTATCACTTATATTATTTGTTTAATGCTGAAAGTGTCAATATTCGACAAAATAGCGACCGTGCAACCTAAAATGCAAGAGGCAGACTTGACGCCCCTCTCACCCATCCCAGATGATTCGAAACGTTCTCCGATTGGTGGAGAATCAACTATGCTAGTCCGCCAATCACCAATCACAGCTACGACTGTTATTGCACAGGGCCATCCACCACTAGCAGACAGTATGGTAAATTCAACCCATAAACCAGTTAGCGACGGACTTTTATCCTTTCCAATATTGTGTTTTTAGTTTGAATCAATAATGTTTCGAAAAAACTCCATTTTATAATACGTAGTTTTCATATAGTTTAATTTGTTGACTGAAATCTCAACTATTTTTACTGAACCAAAAATTGAGAGAGAGAGAGAGAGAGAGAGAGAGAGAGAGAGAGAGAGAGAGAGAGAGAGAGAGAGAGAGAGAGAGAAAATAGTGCAAAAATAATTAATTTCGTGACCATTTTCTAATAAAAATCTTCCAGCCTCTATTTTGAGATTATGCTAATATCTTCATATACCTTAAAAAGTGCCCGTAATTTTCGTCAATTAATTACAGAATATTATTATTATTATTATTATTATTATTATTATTATTATTATTATTATTATTATTACTTGCTAAAGCGACAACCCTAGTTGGAGAAGCAGAATGCTATAAGCCCAAAGGCTCCGACAGGGAAAATAACCCAGTGAGGAAAGGAGACAAGGAAAAATAGAATATTTTAAGAACAGTAACATTAGAATAAATATTTCCTATATAAACTAGAAAAAACTTTAACATAACAAGAAGAGAAATATGATAGAATAGTGTGCCCGCGTGATAATAATAATAATAATAATAATAATAATAATAATAATAATAATAATAATAATAATAATAATAATAATCACGGATAAACAAAGTATATTCAGTTCCAAATATTTCCTTATTCATTATTTTATTATATATATATATATATATATATATATATATATATATATATATATTTATATATATATATATATATATATATATATATATATATATATATATATATATATATATGTATATATATATATATATATATATATATGTGTGTGTGTGTGTGTGTGTGTGTATATATTAGAATGTTACTCAATTTTAGGAACTGGGCGTGGGGAGACCCATTTTGGGTGTGAGCAGGTCGATACAATACAAGAGAAATCTTGTCTGTACTCTCACTTATAGAGCGTTTAACCTTTGCTCTAATTACCTGAACATTCATAAGGAACTGATGTATATTAAAAAATTACTTTACAACAATGGATTCCCATATAATTTTACTGAAACTTATATAGGGAAAACACTAAGCAAACTCACGCTACCACCTTGTGAAAAGAAACTAATTGTTCCTCGGAAAAATATCTACTTTTCTATTCCATATCTGGGGTACCACAGTTTTAAAATACGAAATCATTGCAGTAGAATTATGCGTTAATTTTATCCTCAGGTATCATTGAAGATCGTGTTTTCCCCCTCAAATGCTATGAGCAAATTTTTCAAATTTAAAGACCTATAAATCCTTTTCGATGAAAATTCTATTATTATTATTATTATTATTATTATTATTATTATTATTATTATAATTATTATTATCATTATTATTATTATTATTATTACTTGCTAAGCTACAACCCTAGTTAGAAAAGCAAGATGCCATAAACCCAAAGGTTCTAGCCGGGAAAAATAGCCGAATGAGGAAAGGAAATAAGAGAATAAATAAACTATAATTGTTGCTATGAACAATTAAAATAGATTATTATAAGGACATTAACAACCTTAAAGTAAATCTTTCATATATATAGACTATAAACAATAAGATAAGAAAGCAGTAGCACTAAGAGTAATGTATATATATATATATATATATATATATATATATTTATATATATATATATATATATATATATATATATAGATATATATATATATATATATATATATATATATATAGATATATATATATATATACAGTATATATAAATATATGTATAAATATATATATATATATATATATATATATATATATATATATATGTATATATATATAATATATATATATATATATACATATATATATATATATATATATATATATATATATATATATATATATATATAGTAGGTTGGCCAGGGTACCAGCCACCCGTTGAGATACTACTGCTAGAGAGGGATGGGGTCCTTTGACTGGCCATACAATACTACATTGGATCCTTCTCTCTGGTTACGGTTCATTTTCCATTTACCTACACATACACCGAATAGTCTGGCCTATTCTTTACAGATTCTACTCTGTCCTCATACACGTGACAACACTAAGATCACCAAACAGTTTTTTTTCTCTCTCTCAAGGGTTTAACTTCTGCACTGTAATTGTTCAGTGGCCACTTTCCTCTTGGTAAGGGTAGAAGAGACTCTTTAACTATGGTAAGCAGCTCTTCTAGGAGAAGGACACTCCAAAATCAAACCATTGTTCTCTACTCTTGGATATTGCCATAGCCTCTGTACCATGGTCTTCCGCTGTCCCTTGGGTTAGAGTTCTCTTGCTTGAGGGTACACTCGGCACACTATTCTCTTATTTTTCTTCCTTTTGTTTTGTTCAAGTTTTAAAACGAAAATTGAATTTAAAATATGTACAATAACTCACCAAGTTATCAGAACCGGGCGTCCAAAATACTTAAGAGAATTGCTACATATTGCGCAGCCAACAAATCGTGTCGACACGAGAATAGTTGCAGATGGCTTCAAACTGTTGCCTACTTTAGGCTCCAGAGCCTTTAAATAGCGGCCCCGAGACTATATAATAAGCTCCCACGAAACATTCGAATGATTGAAGACATTAAGACTTTCAAGAGGAAACTGAAGACTTTCTTATTTCATGAGTCTTTTGACAGTGACGATTTAACAGTAAATGAACAATACGCGATATGAAACGTTAAATACTCTGAACGAACAAGGTAAAACGACAGTGGAGGTCCTGTAGAGAGTGGGGTTCCCCTGCTGTATGGGACCGGAAAAGCAGCCATCAAATTAAAAGTAAGTAAAGTTTCCCACTGTCTTAGGTTCGAGTTCTCTTGTTTGAGGGTACATTCGGGCACATTATTCTATTTGTGTCCTGATTTTTTCCTCGCTGGGCTATTCCACTGTTGGAGCCCTTGGGCTTACAGTATATTGCTTTTTTCAACTAGGGCTGTAGCTTATAAGCTAGTAATAATAATACTCCAATAGCAGTCTATTTTGAGAAGTATACAGTAGACCTACACCAAAACGTTCCACCTGAATAAGTATGTGCGTAACTTTCAGATATATAAACGTGAAATTAAGCAGCTGTTTTTAATGTAAAATGTTATGCATTCCCAATTCCATTTGGTGTGCAAGTAAAATGCATCAGAGGCCTTCAACCAAACTTTACTTAATGCCTTCATTTCAAAAGTCTTCCATTCACCGCGAGGGTGAAAAACAAACACATCTAAAAAGACATACTTACATTGTTCAGCTGTTTCTTTAACTGGTTAAAACTATTAGAAGGGTAATTGTATAATATCTCCCGTCATTTAAAATGAAAATAAAAATTTGTATACATAGATAAACAAGAACAATACTTTAAGTCGATTGGATGAAAAGTATGATAGCAGAGTAGGCTTATTCTGAAATAATGATATTTCAAAGCCAACAATAATTGGAAATACAAATAGTTATTTTATACATATGGAGTCTATAGCCAAGCTACAAATCCTAGATTTTAAGATACCATCTAAATTACTTTCAGTTTATGGTGATATTTTTATCATTCTCAAGTAAATCTTACTAATTTTATATCTTAATGTTATAGAAGCTATGGAAGTTAATATTCCTAAAGGCATTAAACTCATAAATTTGCGAAGATGACTTTATAACAAAAAGAAAAATGAGTTTTTTCATGGTGGTTAAATATATTTTAGTTACCTTTAAATACCGTTTTCTTCAAAGCAAAAGTTGTATCGTTTTCTTTTCTCAAGCCCGCTGATCCAGGGGTACCTTGCTTATACATTTCATTCGTATACTGTATATCAATTAAATATTAAATTGTATTCATACTAATATCGTATGAGTTCCTATTATAATTGAACAAATATATTAGAAGAGTTTTTAAATACATCATAAGCAAAATGCTACAATTTTAGCTGATGGAAAGGCTATAGAACGCAGACTATGGTGGTCTCTGATTGGTTGAAGCAATTCTTTAACCAGGGGGGACAATTTTTCGAGAATTTGTCCCCAAACCTCGGAACTTTTAGAGGATTTGGGGGAAATCGAATGTGGGAATTCTCATACGTCTGGTAACTGTAAAACACTACCATAATTAAAAGTAAATACAGAATATATTATAATCACAGAAGATACAGAAATACATAGTACAGTAGTTAGTAAGCTACAGGTTCAATTTTTGTTGGAGACTACCTGGAGAAAATAATTCTGATTTAGAGAACTTTTAGGGATCGTCTAGGGAAGTTCCTGAGTGTGTAGACTGTAGAAGAAGATTCATTTCCCTCCCAGACACAGGGAGAGGAAGAAGGAATTGTCTTTTAACTTGTGATTGTGTGAACAATGAAGGCTTTAATGGTAAGGAGTGACAAACTTTACAAGGTTTTCTTGTTTCTATAACGTTCTCGCTGATATTTTATTACTCAAAATACTGGAGATTCGAATATATTATATGTATCGTAGGTTTCCATGTGTGATAGTAAACCATCGAATTTCTTTAAGGGTTTTTCATTGGCAAAGAAATTTTTCTAAAAGACGTCCCCCAAAATGGCTGCCGTAGCGTGTAGTGGTTATTAAATGAGATCGTGTCCAGATAGGGGTTTTAACTTGTCAATTAACGATAAGATGGTGTATAATTGTAGCTGTGTAGTTCCAATTAAGCACACTGTAATCACCTTTAATTATAGTTGTTACTGTAAAAATTAATGGGAATTTTACCAGTGCCTATAGCCGTAGGCCCAGATTTTATAATCCAAATCAAATGTCGATAATATATACTTTCTATAGATTCTTTGTTCCCGGGATTGAAATATTGTCGTATGGTAAAGTCCGCTCAATATTTTATTTGATAAAATACAGAACTATGTTTTAATCACGTTTTAATTTAATCTGGTTAGAAATTTTATTAGATATTTTTTTCATATTTCAAAATTGTGAATGTGATGTTGAATGGATATTGTGGAAACTGTAATTTGTGCAAATTATTTGCATTGAAAAGTGTCAATATTTTATTTAACAAAATACAAAACTGTGTTTTAATCACGTTTTAATTTAATCTGGTAAGAAATTTTATTAGATATATTTTTCCAGATTTCAAAATTGTGAATGTGATGGTGTTGAATCGATATTGTGAAAACTGTGTAATTTGTGCAAATTATTTGCATTGAAAAGTGTAATTAGGAACCGAGAGTTTCAGGTGATGTGTGTTGGAAAGATATTCGTTAGTTGACCAAAAATATAATTCAGTGAACAACTCGACATTCTCATAGAATCGTTATTTTATTAATATACAAAATGAATTCTTTGTTATAATTTGGTATATACATACTGTATAAATATACACATGTCATTCATTTGAATACAAATGCATACAATCCTTGAGGCAAATATATAAACTATAGTTATTTTGCTTTAAGAAACAATTGTTTGATAACAAGCTACTTCCAGATTCTCTCTCTCTCTCTCTCTCTCTCTCTCTCTCTCTCTCTCTCTCTCTCTCTCTCTCTCTCTCTCTCTCTCTCTCTCTCTCTCTCAATTAATACTTGGAAGTCAATTAGCATCAAATCCACTGAAATATTAAATATTCGGAAGTGTTTCCCAAGATATAGATAATTTGTAAGTTCAGATTAAGTCAGCTCAACACATGCAATTACACAGAAGTGTTTGGTAGAATAAAAACTTAAGTTTTAATCTAAAGGGACTCGTACCTCCAATACCTTGAAATTCAAGTTTAAATTAAAGCATGAAATTGCCGTGATAAAAGCACAAGTGGGAACACGGCCTTTTATTCAAGTTTTTAAGGTTGGGAAAACCTTTATAGAAAAGATTTATTTCGTACCAACTCTCATTTTTTTCTTATAATCCATTAGCGAACGAGTCTAATTACCTCATTAGTATTGAGTAACTCTTACTGTAAGGGGGGGGGGGGGGGGGTTCCTTGCCTGTTTTTCGACCACCTACACAGAACTGGTTTTCTGTATATTCTTCTTCGTTTAAGAGGGCTGGTCTACTCGGTATCAGTGAATTAAAAAAAAAGAAAAAAAAAACTTTTTTTTTTTTTTTTTTTAATCTGAAAATGGGAAACCTTAATTAGTAATTAATACAAACAGTCTTCGTTTAGTATTAAGGTAAAGACTTGAATTAGTTTTGCATTAATTAATTTTGTTACTAAGTGACGTTTACCTTCATGGGGAAATTAATGGTGACATTATCATTTTGATTAAAAAACCTTGTCATTAAGCAACTTGAATCGAAGGCGTGATTTATGGTTAGTGACTTTTGATTACTTTTGTACTAAGTTGTCAAATGTGAAAATTCACTTAAGTACCTAAGTAGCTGTGCATTGTTAAATTTGTACTTCATTGAATTATAAGTATAACTTATACAACAACAATAACAACAACTACAACAAATGCAGACGCTTCTAGTCCACTTGAAGGACAAAGGCCTCAGACAAGTCAATTCATATCTGGGGTTTGGCTAGGTTTCATCACCACGTTGGCCAACTGTGGATTGGTGATGGTGGGAGACTCGGTCTGATCGCTCACAGAAGGTGGGACAATAACTCTGTAATAATTAGCAACAAAATTACTTTTACTTTAAGGTTGGTTATAAATGATTGGTGCTTCTGTGTTTTAACCATTATGAAATTATAATTTTAATCTAACGAGTTGATTGTTCACATTTAGATGCCAAAGACGCTCTAATGCTGGAGGTAAAGAGCTACTAAATAGAAGTCGAAGGGCCTCTAATACTCGAAGTAAGGAGTCTCAATATAGAGGTCAAAGAGCCTCTAATCCTAGATGTATGGTACTTAAAAAAAAGAGGTCAAAGAACCTCTAATGCTAGAAGTATGACACTTCAAAATTAGATGCCAATGACCCTTGAATGGTGGAGGTTAAGAGCTACTAAATAGAGGTCAAAGAGCCTCTAATACTAGAGGTAAGGAACTTCAATATACCACCTCAAAGAGCCTCTAAAACAAGATGTATGGCACCCCAAAATAGAGGTCAAAGAACCTCTAATGCTTCTGTGTTTTAACCATTATAAAATTATAATTTTAATCGAACGAATTAATTGTTCATATTTGACAATTTAGTAAAGAAGGACTAGTGCTCTCATTTTCAAGGTATTACCTCTGAGAGATTTTGGTTGATTTAAGGAAATTTCCAAAGTAATGGTACTTTCAAGGTAATTTTAAGGTAATCTGGACTTTGAGCCTTTTAGATTTTAAAGAAATTTCAATCGTTTTTGCTCTCATTTTCAAGTGAATTACCTCAGAGTGAGTAATTTTGGTTGGTTTAAAGAAATTTCCAAAATAATGGTACTTTCAAGGTAATTTTAAGGTAATCGGGACTTTGGGCCTTTTAAATTTTGAATAAATTTCAATCGTTTTTGCTCTCATTTTCAAGGTAATTAATTACCTCTGAGTGATTTTGGTTGACTTAAGGAAATTTCCAAAGTGATGGTACTTTCAAGGTAATTTTAAGGTAATCTGGACTTTGGACCTAAATTTTGAAGAAATTTCAATCGTTTTTGCTCTCATTTTCAAGGTAATTTCCTCAGAGTGAGTAATTTTGGTTGGTTTAAGGAAATTTACAAAGTAATGGTACTTTCAAGGTAATTTTAAGGTAATCTGGACTTTGGACCTTCTAAATTTTGAAGAAATTTCAATTATTTTTGCTCTCATTTTCAAAGTAATTACCTCAGAGTGAGTAATTTTGGTTGATTTCAAGAAATTTCCAAAGTAATGGTACTTTCAAGGTAATTTGAAGGTAATCTGGACTTTGGGCCCTTTAAATTTTGAAGAAATTTCAATCTTTTTTACTCTCATTTTCAAGGTAATTAATTACCTCTGAGTGATTTTGGTTGATTTAAGGAAATTTCCAAAGTGATGGTACTTTCAAGGTAATTTTAAGGTAATCTGGACTTTGGTCCTTCTAAATTTTGAAGAAATTCCAATCGTTTTAAAGTAATTTTTCTCTTGATTAACATCCTTTCTCTGTAAACATTGCTGCTTTCAATTTTAGATAATGAAATACTCCTTAGACAGGGTGAAAAATTTATGACAAATCCATACACACTATCCCTCGCTCCCTTATATGGGACATATCTGTTTTGACGCTGTTACTGTTTTTAGAATGATATATTGTTAATTTATTCTCATCATTTATTTATTTCCTTATTTCCTTTTCTCCCTGGACTATTTTCCTTGTTGGAGCCCTTGGTCTTATAGCATCTTGCTTTTCCAACTAGGGTTGTAGCTTGGCTAATAATAATAATAATAATAATAATAATAATAATAATAATAATAATAATAATAATAATATTTCTAGTTTTAAACAAAAGGGTTTTCGGTAAAATCATGCTACATTTTTTTACGTTTTATGAGGTTTTTTTATCAGTATCTAAGGTAATTTGATGTAATTTCTGAAGTAATCCCTTGAACGTCATATGAGAGCCTTGAGAAGGACTCAAAAGTGTTGAACATTGGCTGTGACATCATACTAATATGGCAATCTTTATTTAAAGTAACTATTTAGGAAAGATTTCAAAAATTACGACTTTGTTAAATCATGCTTGTGTTTCTCAGGTGACATGGACAGTCTTGTAGGAATTGCTCAACTTACTCGTATTCCCCTCCTCCCCCTGCCCCTGCCCCTGCCCCTTCCCCCCTCCCCCTTCCCTCTCCCCCCTCCCCCCCCCCAAAAAAAAAAAAACCATACATCTGTCTAACCAGCTACTATTATCATCTTAATCGGGTAGTTGAATCAGTAGAACTTCAAAAGTTCAAAGTTGGAGTAAATGATTTTATGTTGACCAGGCTGACAAGAGTCTTTTTATAGTTTATATATGACATATCTGTTTTTGACGTTGTTAATAGTTTATATATGACATATCTGTTTTTGACGTTGTTAATAGTTTATATATGACATATCTGTTTTTGACGTTGTTAATAGTTTACCGGTATATATGACATATCTGTTTTTGACGTTGTTACTGTTTTTAGATTGATTTGTTAATTTATTCTCATCATTTATCTATTCCCTTATTTCTTTTCCTCACTGGGCTATTTTTCCCTACTGGAGCCCTTGGACTTATAGCATCTTGCTTTTCCAACTAAGGTTGTAGCTTGGCTAATAATAATAATAATAATAATAATAATAATAATAATAATAATAATAATAATAATACAGTTGGGCCCATAAATAAACTTTACTTAAATGACTTTTTTTTCTGACCCTGTCACATACAGAGGACCCCTAGGCACTGCAGGGCCTACAAGGGTCAGTTTATCGTGTAAATTTAAGGTATTTTGCAAATCACACATTTCGTGTTTGTCAAATACTTACATTTGTAAACTGGTATTATTTGGGTTTAGCATTTATCCTCGCCATATTTGCAATGACATATTTACTCTTAGTTTTCATGTGTTGGTTCTGGCAGAATCGTAATAAGTTAGGACGAATTTCTTGTGTAATTCTGATATTTGAGAAAATATTCTTTGGAAAGCCTTTATTGATACGTCTTACATTGTATTAAACCGCATCAATATCTTTCTATTATTCACTAGTAGACTCTTTAGCTATGGTAAGCAACTCCTTTAGGAGGAGGACACTCCAAAATCAAACCATCGTTCTCTAGTCTTGGGTAGTGCCATAGCATTTGTACCATGGTCTTCCACTGTCTTGGGTTACAGTTCTCTTGCTTTAGGGTACACTCGGGCACACCGTTCTATCTAATTTCTTTTCCTCTTGTTCTGTTAATGTTTTTATGGTTTATATAGGAAATATTTGTTTCAATGTTGTCGCTGTTCTTAAGATATTTTATTTTTCCTTGTTTCCTTTCCTCACTGGGCTACTTTCCCTGTTGCTTTTCCAACTAGGGTTGTAGCTTACCATTCGATAATAATAATAATAATAATAATAATAATAATAATAATAATAATAATATAATAATAATAATAATAATAATGACAACACTCAACTTTAAGTTGGGGCCGGTTTCCATAGTCTGTTTTTCGACCAGTCAGGCAAAAGTGATTTTCAACAAATTTGCAAGATCTTCAAGAAGACGGGCTTACTCGGTGTCATTGTTTTTTTTTTTAATTGTTTTTTAATCTGCAACTTTAATCGAAGGCGTGACTATAAAATCTTTTGTGTACATCATTTCATCTGTAACTAGTTAAGATTTTTTGTTAATTTTACGGTCGTGGTAAATAGAATTGTTTATAAAATGTTTGATACTTGACCCTAAAGTATTGTCTGTGTAAAAAAATATATTTTAATTGATCTATAATAATCAACAACGAAAGTATTTTGACTTTATTAAGGGTAGCTATGAAGTACCAGTTTTACTGTAGAGTTTTAATTCTGAAAGTCTTTGTTGAGATGTTATAACAGTTATACCCTTTCTGAGTGGAGATCTTCCTAATCGGGTAGTTGAATCAGTTGAACTTCAAAAGTTCAAAGTTGGAGCAAATGTTTTTATGTTGACCAGGCTGACATGAGTCTGTTTATTGTTTATATATGACATATCTGTTTTTGACGTTTTTGATAGTTTATATATGACATATCTATTTTAACGTTCTTACTGCTTTTGGAATGATTTGTGATTTATTGTTAATTTGTTTCCATTATTTATTTATTTCCCTATTTCCTTTCCTCACCGGAGCCCTATTGGAGCCCTTGGGCTTATAGCATCTTTCTTTTCCAACTAGGGTTGTGGCTTGGCTAATAATAATAATAATAATAATAATAATAATAATAATAATAATAATAATAATAATAATAATAATAATAAATAATAACACTTAGATAGACGAGTTCCAGAATAAGTTAGACAAGATACAGAGATATTTCAAAATGCTTAAACTATATCGCCCCCACCTATGAGCAAATGGAGTCTCCGCGGATGGACTAAAAAAGTCTTTGAAACATCCAAAAAAATCCTTGTATCTCCTTATAATTCTCGCTCGTGTATTCTGTTACCTTTCAACGCACAGAAGTGACCTCATCGTAACTCATCTCAAAATTACTTTTTTTTAAGAATTTGCTATGGTGACCCCTTGTACATATCCTTATAGTAATCCTTCCAGTCATGTAGATTTAAATCTATTTTCCGTCGAAATCCTTCAGTCCTACTGGGGATTTATTTCCTTGATTTCAATTGTTCCAAAATATCCAAAATATCCAATTTTTCTATACAGTTCTCGGCTATATTGGTTGATCAACAGCTTTGAGAGAGAGAGAGAGAGAGAGAGAGAGAGAGAGAGAGAGAGAGAGAGAGAGAGAGAGAGAGAGAGAGACCTTACAATAATTCCATCATACAATTAAAAATACGTAGACCTCTCTCTCTCTCTCTCTCTCTCTCTCTCTCTCTCTCTCTCTCTCTCTCCTCTCTCGAGAGAGAGAGAGAGAGAGAGAGAGAGAGAGGAGAGAGAGAGGGAGGTCCACGTATTTTTAATTGCATGATGGAACTATTGTGAGGCCTCGTTGCCCCATTTCTCCTCTCCTCTCTCTCTCTCTCTCTCTCTCTCTCTCTCTCTCTCTCTCTCTCTCTCTCTCTCTCCCTCTCTCTCTCTCTCTCTCTCTCTCAGGAAATAATTGCTAAAGCACTGGATGCTTATTCAGTCCCTAAACCTATTCGAAAACACAAATTTTGTTCCAAATATACCATCGCTGATCAAATTCATTTGCATGAAATAATTATATTAGTTAAATTATTCATAGTGCAGTCGACAGACAACTGTTATCACCTCGTTAGTTGTGGCATAACTCTTATTATAAGTACTATTGGTTCTTTGTGTTTTCGGTTTTTCAAGCGAAGGCTGTTACCCGCATTTTAGCTCAAGGTGGGAAGACGGAGAAACACGTCTTCGGTGTTGCCTAAATATAAAGATAATCGTTAACTTACTTTTTTATTTTATTTTTTTTAATGTCCTAAATGACGATAACTATTTCATGCGCACATTACCTCCGGCATTGATTGGCGAAGCAAAACTGGTGGTTATAAGTAATTAAGTTTCTTCAGTACCTTAAATTTTGGTTGATGACCTGCGAGCAACGAAATTTGTGTTAATGAATTAAACCTGGACCCACTTCTAAGTGGGTCCTTATTCAAATTATTTGTGCTTCGGTTTTAGCACGTATGTTCATTTTCATGCTCAGTGGAGACTTGTTTTTTTTCGTCTCGTAATAGTTAAAATGTGTACCATATCATAGAGAGAATTGGAATGAAATTTTGTCGAATTTATTCTTATAACTCATTGAGATAAAGTTGAATATGTATATATGTATGTAAATATCAACCACAATGGCATTTAATACAAAATTCTACCTTGGGAATATATATCCAGTGGAATTCATTTATGATTATAGCTTCTGGCTGGGCAGAGATTTGAACAGTGTGTTAGTGATAATTATTCATGTATGTATGTATGTATGTATGTATGTATGTATGTATGTATGTATGTATGTATGTATGTATGTATGTATGTATGCAGTACCAACTCCAATCAAGTTTGAATGCATATTGTATGCTTAATTATTTGTTGATTATCGTAATATGTTGCAACAAATTTGCAACCAGGTATGAACCGCTGTTACGTCGTAGGGGGAGGGGGTGCTGTGGGTAGCTCCTGTTGGGGGTGGGGGGTGGGGGGGGGCGTTATTTCAGGGCTGGTACTGAGGAGTGGTCAGTGTGTGTGAAGTGGAAATGTTTTTGGAAGATATAACTCAGGAATCAAATTTATATACATTTCATAAATTAAGTCGTGAAAAAAAATTATATTGGTAACCCCCAATTTAGCTAATGTGTTCTTAATGAGCCCGACGTTTATTGAATTGTGCTACAACCTGTCCATTTATTTATTGACTAAGCATATTAGCTCGAAGCAAATATACGTAGTTTGCTTAACCATATTGATATCTCTCTTTTATTCTCCTCCTGTACTTCTCTTTCTCCCTTTTTCCTTATTCCTTCCCATCCCGAGTACCTGCCTTCGGGTTATAAACTGGGTTGTATCTAGGGGTACTCTTCCTTATCCCTTATTCCCCACTTCCCTATCCTTATCCTTATCCTTATCCTTATATTGATATATCACGTTACTTTACTTTACATTAAGGGCTGTTTCCTCGTCCCTTCACACACACGGGAACCTTTCCCTCTACTGGACCTACAAATGTTTTTCTCGTATACATTCTTAGGTATTTATCCTATCACACATCGTATTCTGTGTTTATTGGCAAATCCACATATCAACGAAGGACTCGGGAAACGATAAAGTCTTCTTGAAAGTGTTAATATCTTCAGTCTTTGGAATGTCTAGTGGGAGCTTATTGTATAGTCATGGGGCTGCATATTTGAAAGCTATATAACCTACAGTAAAGGTTTGAAGGGCGCTCATGAATGGCAGAGGCAAGAGACAGGGACATTGCCCTATCGAACAGTACAATGCCCTAGATAACTGCATATGATCAACGCCCAAGCTTCCCCTCCACCCAAGCTAGAACCAAGGAGGGTCAGGCAATGGCTGTTGATGACTCAGATAGACCCATAGGCTCCCCAAACACCCACCCCCCCATCCTTAGCTCACACAGATGGTGAGGTTGCAGCGATCAAAGAAAATTGACTTGTATCTTGGTTCCATTAACTTGAAACTATCTGTAATTATTCTCGTGTCAGCACAATTTGTTGACTGCACAATGTAGCAATTTTCTTAGTTATTTTGGACGTTCGGTTCTGATAACTTGAGTCATTACACAAAGACACTAACTTTAGTAAGCAGCCAATGTAATTCAATGTAGTATAGGAGTGATCATTTCTCGAGGTGTTATACCTTTTTATTAATCATGCTGCTCTGTTTTTTATGTTCTGTAATATCTCAAGTTGCCATTTGAGTAGATCGTAACAGAGGTAGTTTCAATAGTAAATTCTGGAAATAACACAGGATTATCATAATCTCAGTTTGCCTTAATTCTGTAGTGGCGTAATTATGACGTCATTATAACACCTCACCCAAAATGACGACTGGACAAGCCGGACAATCGGTTAGCGGTTGTCCAAACTTATTTCTGTTTGGTTTTTTAAAGAGAGAAACTCGACTGGTGTTATCCTTATTAGCCGAACTTACGTATAAAGGTAAAGTTTCTTTGATTTTTGGATCACCTTAAGATCCACCATCCCAAATGTTCTCACCTTGAAGATCTGACAGGCCGAGCGAGGCTCTTTGGGCTGATTCACACCTGACGCTCACACTCACGTGCACGCAATTGATCGCGCTCAAATATTCTTTAATGATAAACAGGCAGAGTATTCAAACCATCCAGTCAATCATTTTCGCTCAACTCAAGTCACGGTTACAGTCAAGCTCACGATCAAAGCAAAAGATATTTTGAACCTGCTCAAACTTGAGCGAGAGCTATACCCGCTAAATTCTAGAGCCGAAATATCACACATGGGTCACCAATGCCAACACAAAACAAACTGAGCTTAGGAGAGCTTGAGCGACACATGTGAACACACCAGTAAAATGAGCTGAGTGAGAGCTTGACCGTGACATGAGCGTGAGTGTCAGGTGTGAATCAGCCCATAATAGGGGATAGTAAAGATTAATGAATCTTACTTTATTGTAAGGGCTGTTTTTCTGGTCCTATACAGCTGGGGAACCCTACCCTCTACAAAACCTCCAGTCATTTTATCATGTTCGTTCGAAAGCATTCAACATTTCAAACTGCATATTGCTCGTTTATTATTAAATCACCACTGTCGAAAAACTCGGATGTATTTAAACTGTTACAATAGGTATGTTATTTTTTTATGCATAAAGTTTATTGCTAAATATTCATAGCTTGCTACACTAGTTCTTCATCATGAAATAAAAGTAATTTTTTGTTTTATGCATAAAGTTTATTCCTAAATATTCATAGCTTGGTACACTAGTTCTTGATCGTGAAATCAAAGTAATTTATTGAAAAACCTGAAGACTTATCTCTTTGGAAAGTGTTATGATAGTGATCTGAAAACCATTAAGCCTGAATACAAATGCTAGCGAATAACTGAAAAGATACAGAGCAAAATATTAACTGGAAAGAAATTATTTTCACACACCAAGGCCCGCCTGAACAGACTCTTAGTGTCTGATGGAGGGCGAGAAATAAACCCCTAAAAGTTAAAAAAAAAGTAAAAGTACCCAAAATGTGAACTCGTTGATATGGATATTGTGTAACGATATGTTCATATAACTTCTCAAAACCAATTTTAGAAAATTATTGCAGTTATGAGTTTAACAATTCTTGCAGCCACGCATTGGTTTTATAGAGCATGATATATCGATTTCTTTAGTAATCCCAGGACCGCCTAACGTTACTGGATTTGCTTAGAAGATTGAAACAAACATTCCCCACAAAAAAAAAAAAAAAAAAAAAAAAAAAACTTGTCAGTCGTGGTTTTTTTTTTTTCAGATAGTTTTACTTGACGTAAAAGAAAAAAAACTGTTGTCCGTCGTGGTTTTTTTTTTCAGTTAGTTTTACTTGACGTTTTTTTTTGTTCGTTCAATTCGTTCACTCCATGGATACATGTTATGAAGTATAAACCCAATTCTGCGATCACAGTCTATAACTATAACTATAACTATGACTATATATATACATATATATATATATATATATATATATATATATATATATATATATATATATATATATATATATATATATATATATATATATATATATATATATATAACTATTATACTGTAGTTCAACAATCTTTGTGATTTGTGAAATTTTACTGAAATTTTAACTAGTAAAGTAAGGCAAAAACGCTTCTGTAGGTATATTACTCAGTGTATGAGTTACCCCTCATTTGTGGCCAATAGTTTATCGAGGTGTGGTGTTTTTTGACAATTTAATTAATACAACCAATGAATTGTGACTTTTTCAACAAATAAACCTCTTGTATTTGTTCGTGCTAACATGAATCTCTTGTAACTAAATAGTTTTTTAGGCCTGGCAGTAAAATCAGCTGTTGACATTGGATAGTCAACTAGTGACAAGTATCTTAAGCTTGGAAGAAATCCTAAACGATTTTGGGAAAAATCTAATT
This sequence comes from Palaemon carinicauda, assembly GCF_036898095.1. Classification (NCBI taxonomy): domain Eukaryota; kingdom Metazoa; phylum Arthropoda; class Malacostraca; order Decapoda; family Palaemonidae; genus Palaemon; species Palaemon carinicauda. Next base: position 93,541,598 of record NC_090754.1, on the reverse strand, counting down.
GAAGTACAGTAGGCAAAAGTGAAAATGTTGCTAAAATGTGCTTTTCAATTCTTTCCAGATTTGTGCTCCAGTTTTCTTGGTACTGAATTCATAAGAAACTGAGGACTGAAAGAGGACACAAAGGCTGCCATGCAACAAGTTGAGAAATTGCTACAAGAGCATGAATCCTCCTCCTTCTCCTCCTTCGTTTGAATGGTAAAATCCTCGTTCTAAGGTTCTATGCTTTTTTGAAGACAGCTTAGATTTGGGACATTTAGTGCTGGTTATGAAGTTCCTCAATCATGTACAGAATAATATTAGGTTATGCTGAGTAAATAGTAGATATTTAAGATCTTTTTATTTCCAGAAATTGGTTTTCCATTCAGTGAGATTTATTTTTTCTAAATTTGAAACAAGTAATAGGCCTCGTAGGATTCACTTAAGCTGTATTTAATCAAAACATATATTACTTATTAATGTTTTTGATTAAATGCTTTAATTAAATTAATGCATTTTTGTACAAAGACAAACTTAGTTTAATTTTAGGTCTCCATTTAGACATTAAATAATAGTCACCTACTTTTTGAGACAACAAAACTTCAAGTTTACTTTTTTTTTTACTTGTTTACTGGTTTTGGGTTTAAATCCAACCCTCCACTGAAGTCGAGTGAACTACTTCTCGGGCGGGTCCATATTAATTATTATTATTATTATTATTACTTACTAAGCTACAACCCTAGTTGGAAAAGCAGTATGCTATAAGCCCAGGGGCTCCAACAGGGAAAATAGCTCAGTGCGGAAAGGAAAAAAGGAAAATAAAATATTCTAAGAAGAGTAACAACAATAAATATCTCCTATATAAACTATAAAAACTTTAACAAAACAAGAGGAAGAGAAATAAGATAGGAGAGTGTGCTCGAGTGTACCCTCAAGCAAAAGAACTCTAACCCAAGACAGTGAAAGGCCATGGTACAGAGGCTATGGCACTACCCAAGACTAGAGAACAGTGGTTTGATTTTGGAGTGTCCTTCTCCTAGAAGAGCTGCTTACCATAGCTAAAGAGTCTCTTCTACCCTTACCAAGAGGAAAGTGGCACTGAACAATTACAGTGCAATAACCCCTTGGGTGATGAAGAATTGTTTGGTAATCTGTGTTGTCAGGTGTATGAGGATAGAGGAGAATATGTAAAGAATATGCCAGACTATTCAGTGTGTATGTAGGCAAAGGGAAAATGAACCGTAACCAGAGAGGAGGATCCAATGTAGTACTGTCTGGCCAGTCAAAAGACCCCATAACTCTCTAGCGGTAGTATCTCAACGGGTGGCTGGTGCCCTGGCCAACCTACTACCTACATCTAACGAAACATTTTCATTATAACTTATACAATTCTTTGATTGTAGCATCTTCCAAATCATATGATCTTGTGAAAAGTAATGTCTTTAGTTTCTTCTTAAATTCAGTTGCTCCCTTTAGGTCCTTCATTTCAGTTGGCAGTTTATTATAATGTCTAGGCGCTCAGTAGCTAAAAGCCCTTTCACCAAATTTACTATTTGTTCTTGGTTCAGATAGCCTATGTTTGTCACTCATGTGTCTTGTGCTAACATTTGTTTCTAGTTCTAGTTTATTCAGGCATTCTTTTAGATATTTTTGTCAAAATAATTTTAGGGAAAATTAGTTATTTACAATAGACAAAAAGCAAAAATTCTGTTGAAATATCCTTTTCAATTCTTTCCAGATTTGTGATCCAGTTTGTGTGGTATGGCACTGAAGCTTAAAGGACGTGCAGACGCTGTTGTTCGTGAAGCTGAAAGATTGTGATGAGGTCTTTAGTCACCTGTCTTCTGTGTGAGCCGAGTTAAGTATGGCATCTTCAATGATCCAATACTATAAACCTCGTTTGGATGGTAGAATTATTTTGAAAGTTGTGTGTTTAGAAGCTAGGTTAGATTTTGTGACATTAAGTACTAGGGTTAGGCTACAAGAGTACAGGCTAGGGATTTTAGTTTGGGCTGAGTAATTATTATTATTATTAGTGTTGTTGTTGTTGTTGTTGTTGTTGTTACTAACTAAGCAACAATCCTAGTTGGAGAAGCAAGATACTATAAGCACAAGGGCTCCAACAGGGAAAAATAGCCCGGTGAGGAAAGGAAATAAGGAAATAAATAAACGATCTGAGAAAGGATGAACAATTGAAATAAAATATTTAAAAAACAGTAACATCAAAGCAGATATTTCATAAATTACAATAGCTTATGTCAGCCTGATATCCGATATTGAAGATTTAGTATTTGTGAATATTGGTTTTCCATTTATGAGAATTATTTTTGGGAAGGGGAGTCTTTAGATTGAAATTTCAGTGATAGGACTCAATCAAACCAATCAAAAAATCATATACTTTTTTTTTTACTGATTTTTTTTTATTTTATTTTATTTTATTTTATTTTTTTTAGTAAATTCCGTTAGTTTGACAGCTCAGACTAAACTCATGCTTTTTATTAAATGGTTTTAAACTCGAGTAAGTTTAGAGTTAGTTCTATACCTACGTTTACGTGTGACATAAATTAATCACTTATAAACCTTTTAGATAACTTACTTTTTTACTTTTACTTTTAGGAGTTAATTTCTCGCCCTCCATCAGACACTAAGAGTCTGTTCAGGCGGGCCTTGATGTGTGAAAATAGTCTCTTTTCAGTTTATATTTTGCTCTGTAACAAAAAATCAACCTGTTTTTGACAAAGGTTTTCATGTTAAACCATTTTATTTGTTCTTCATATATCCCGATTTTCCCTTTTTGCCTTGAAATATTCTAACTTATTCATTGAAATATCATAATTTATTGGTCTTTAGAATATCATAAGTTTTGTGACTTATATTATCATAATCGTTTTAGAGTTTTAAATATTTTACATTTGGGGGCTTAAAATATGTTATATTTGGGGCTTAAAATAACTTAATTTTGGGGCTTAAAATAACTTAATTTTGGGGCTTAAAATAACTTAATTTTGGGGGCTTAAAATAACTTAATTTTGGGGCTTAAAATAACTTAATTTTGGGGCTTAGAATAACTTGATTTTGGGGCTTAAAATAAATTAATTTTGGGGCTTAAAATAACTTAATTTTGGGGCTTAGAATATCTTCCTTTTGGGGGCTTAAAATCTCTTAATATTTTAGCTTCAGATATCCTACTTTTTGGTGCTCAAAAAATCCTACTTTTGAGGGTTAAAATATCCTACTTTTGGCGGTTAAAATATCCTACTTTTGGCGGTTAAAATATCCTACTTTTGGTGGTTAAAATATCCTACTTTTTCGGGCTTAAAATATCCTACATTTGGGGGCTTAAGATATGCAGCCTTTGGGGGCTTGAAATGTCCCACTTTTTGGGGAATTAAAATATCCTACTTATTTCCCTTAAAATATCCTACTTTTGGGGCTTAAAATATCCTACTCTTGGTTGCTTAAAATATCATAATTTTAAGTGCTTAAAATAGCCTACATTTTGGGGTTAAAATATCCTACTTTTTGTGGCTTAAAATATCCTACATTTGCGGATTACGATATCTTACATTTGGGGCTTAAAATATCCTACTTTTAGGTGCTTAAATATCCTACTTTTGGGGCTTAAAATATCCTACTTTTTGGGGCTTAAAATATTCTACGTTTCTGGGCTTAAGATATCCCACTTTTTGGGGTTTAAAATATCCTACTTTTGGATGCTTAGAATATCCTACTTTTGGGGTTTAAAATATCCTACTTTTTAGGGCTTAAAATAGCCTACTTTTGGGGCTTAACGTATTCTACTTTTGGGGCTTAACGTATCCTACTTTTTGGGGCTTAAAATATCCTACTTTTTGGGGTTAAAATATCCTACTTTTGGGGGGCTTTAAAATATCCTACTTTTGGGGCTTAAATATCATACTTTTGGGGATTATCATATCCTACTTTTGGGGGCTTAAAATATCCTACTTTTTGGGCTTAAAATATCCTACTTTTGGGGCTTAAAATATCCTACTTTTGGGGGTTAAAATATCTTACTTTTGGGGGTTAAAATATCCTACTTTTAGGGCTTAAAATATCCTATTTTTGGGGGGCTTAAAATATCCTACTTTTGGGTCTTAAAATATCCTACTTTTAGGGCTTAAAATATCCTACTTTTAGGGCTTAAAATATCCTACTTTTAGGGCTTAAAATATCCTACTTTTAGGTTCTTGAAATATCCTACTTTTGAGGCTTAAAATGTCCTACTTTTGGGGCTTAAAATTTCCTACTTATGGGGCTTAAAATTTCCTACTTTTGGGGCTTAAAATATCCTACTTTTGGGGGTTAAAATATCTTACTTTTGGGGCATAAAATATCCTACTTTTAGGGCTTAAAATATCCTATTTTTGGGGATTATCATATCCTACTTTTGGGGGCTTAAAATATCCTACTTTTTGGGCTTAAAATATCCTACTTTTTGGGCTTAAAATATCCTACTTTTGGGGCTTAAAATATCCTACTTTTGGGGGTTAAAATATCTTACTTTTGGGGCATAAAATATCCTACTTTTAGGGCTTAAAATATCCTACTTTTGGGGATTATCATATCCTACTTTTGGGGGCTTAAAATATCCTACTTTTTGGGCTTAAAATATCCTACTTTTTGGGCTTAAAATATCCTACTTTTGGGGCTTAAAATATCCTACTTTTGGGGGTTAAAATATCTTACTTTTGGGGCATAAAATATCCTACTTTTAGGGCTTAAAATATCATATTTTTGGGGGGCTTAAAATATCCTACTTTTGGGTCTTAAAATATCCTACTTTTAGGGCTTAAAATATCCTACTTTTAGGGCTTAAAATATCCTACTTTTAGGGCTTAAAATATCCTACTTTTAGGTTCTTGAAATATCCTACTTTTGAGGCTTAAAATGTCCTACTTTTGGGGCTTAAAATTTCCTACTTATGGGGCTTAAAATATCCTACTTTTGGGGCTTAAAATATCCTACTTTTGGGGCTTAAAATATCCTACTGTTTGTGGCTTAACGTATTCTACTTTTGGGGCTTAAAATATCTTACTTTTGGGACTTAAATTATCCTACTTTTGGGACTTAAAATATCCTACTTTTGGGGCTTGAAATATCCTACTTTTAGGTGCTTAAATATCCTGATTTGTTTTCAGTTGATCTGATTTATGAAAAACATATTATTGCTTTAAAAGTTACTGAAAACAGCACTAAATTTGTGCATTATGAATCTTAATTAGTTATATTCTGTGAGTTCCTATTAACACTTTTGCCTTTCAGGTTAACATGGCCTTCTCCTAGGATGCTTAAAACTCTAACCAAAAGGATGATGGATATTAAAAACTACCCAGGTTTAGTCTTCTGGGATCCGGACTCTCCTGGCAATGTCCTTCAGAGCAAGTGGAACTTCTAGAACACCATTTTCTCCTTATTTAAATATTTTTTTTTTCACAATGAGGATTTGAGTATCTAGTTCAAGTTTTAAGTCTTGGACAGTATGCTAAGTTATATTGCCAGCTTACTTATTTACCTAAGTTCTTTCATTTTTAATTTCATGAATTTAGTTTTCATAGATTAAATTCCCTTTGAAAATTACTTTAATGAATAGTTGATTGCTAAAATTCAGTTATTAATCAATTTAAATCCATGTCAATAACTAAGATTGCAATATTGGGTAAACTAACCTGAAGTCCTTTAGATGTAAATTATATAATTTTCAGTGGCATCTGAGAAAAAAAAAACCTCATTATGGAAATCCTAGATATTAAATTTTTGGTCGTCCTGATAGAAGTTATTTCAAGTAGATGCTGAGCTGTTTCAGGTAGATGCAGGGCTGTCTCAGGTAGCTGCTGGGCTGTTTCAGGTAGCTTGCTGGGCTGTTTCAGGTAGACGCAGGGCTTTTTTAGGTTGCTGCTGGGCTGTTTCAGGCAAATGCTTGGCTGTTTCGTGTAGAGGCAGGGCCATTTCAAGTAGGAGTTATTTCAGGTAGAGGCTGGGCTATTTCAAGGAAGAGTTATTTCAGGTAGAGGGTGGGCTGTTTCAGGTAGAGGGTGGGCTGTTTCAGGTAGACGCAGGGCTGTTTCAGGTAGACGCAGGGCTGTTTCAGGTAGACGCAGGGCTGTTTCAGGTAGACGCAGGGCTGTTTCAGGTTGAGGTTGGACTGTTTCATGTAGAGGATGGGCCATTTCAGGTAGAGGGTGGGCTGTTTCAGGTAGACGCAGGGCTGTTTCAGGTAGATGCAGGGTAGTTTAAGGTAGATACAGGGCTGTTTCAGGTAGGGGTTGGACTATTTCATGTAGAGGATGGGCCATTTCAGGTGCGAGGTATTTCAGGTAGAGGCTGGGCTATTTCAAGGAAGTGTTATTTTAGGTAGAGGGTGGGCAGTTTCAGGTAGATGCAGGGCTGTTTAAGGTAGATACAGGGCTGTTTCAGGTAGGGGTTGGACTGTTTCATGTAGAGGATGGGCCATTTCAGGTGCGAGGTATTTCAGGTAGAGGCTGGGCTATTTCAAGGAAGAGTTATTTCAGGTAGAGGGTGGGCTGTTTCAGGTAGACGCAGGGCTGTTTCAGGTAGACGCAGGGCTGTTTCAGGTAGACGCAGGGCTGTTTAAGGTAGATACAGGGCTGTTTCAGGTAGGGGTTGGACTGTTTCATGTAGAGGATGGGCCATTTCAGGTAAAAGTTATTTCAGGTAGAGGCTAGGCTATTTCAAGGAAGAGTTATTTCAGGTAGAGGCTGGGCTATTTCAAGGAAGAGTTATTTCAGATAGAGGTGTGCTGTTTCAGGTAGACGCAGGGCTGTTTAAGGTAGATACAGGGCTGTTTCAGGTAGGGGTTGGAGTGTTTCATGTAGAGGATGGGCCATTTCAGGTAAAAGTTATTTCAGGTAGAGGCTAGGCTATTTCAAGGAAGAGTTATTTCAGGTAGAGGCTGGGCTATTTCAAGGAAGAGTTATTTCAGATAGAGGTGTGCTGTTTCAGGTAGACGCAGGGCTGTTTAAGGTAGATACAGGGCTGTTTCAGGTAGGGGTTGGAGTGTTTCATGTAGAGGGTGGGCCATTTCAGGTAAAAGTTATTTCAGGTAGAGGCTGGGCTATTTCAAGGAAGAGTTATTTCAGATAGAGGTGTGCTGTTTCAGGTAGACGCAGGGCTGTTTAAGGTAGATACAGGGCTGTTTCAGGTAGGGGTTGGAGTGTTTCATGTAGAGGATGGGCCATTTCAGGTAAAAGTTATTTCAGGTAGAGGCTGGGCTATTTCAAGGAAGAGTTATTTCAGGTAGAGACTGGGCTATTTGAGATAGAGGGTGGGCTATTTGAGATAGAGGGTGGTCTATTTGAGATAGAGGGTGGTCTATTTCAGATAGACTGGGCTATTTCAGGTAGAGGCAGGGCTGCTTCAGTTAAATTTCAGTCTAGATTTATTAATAGGATTTAGTGGGACTGGACATTCAAATCATGAGATCCCAGAAGCAAAGTTCTCGCTATTTTTATTTTTTTATTTGTAAATTACTTGGGAAAAATTCAAACTGTAGCCTTATTGTATTAGGAATGGATAGGTTACATAAGATTACTGAATTATCCGGTGCCAAAACTTTCAATTGATGGAAATGAGGTTTTAGTTCAAGTATACATAGTTTATTTTTTTGGCATTCAAATTGAGCTGCTTTAAATGCTTATTTCAAGGTGTGTTCTTGTTTAGCCTTTCAAATTTTCTTTCTGTCCTATAAGCTTAATGTTACTTAACACAAAACCCTTTCAAGTTTAAATAGTATACCTTCGATAGTTGATCCCCCACATTGTAGTTTAAATTTCATAATAGGTTATAACTAGCAAATGTATTTGAAGTAATCTAAAGTTAAATTAACTATTGGTCCTATATTCAAAAATCTAGAGTAAATATTTTAATGTCTGTAATTTGTATTAAAACTTGTCATCCCACTTTTTATTTTTAAATTTGTAAGATTCAGTATTTGATCTAATGTCCATCCTCCCTCCCCATTTTAAATTCTCTCTCTCTCTCTCTCTCTCTCTCTCTCTCTCTCTCTCTCTCTCTCTCTCTCTCTCTCTCTCTCTCTCTCTCTCTCTCTCTTCTATATTAAGGTAATGACTAAAGTAGTTTGGAGAAGGTTCTAGGAGTATACTTTGAATGAAAGAAAAAGGTATCAAATATAGGTAAATGAAAAAGTTAATGTATATCTTTATCAGATTTTAATTAGATATTGTTAGAGAAGCTTGAATTTAAGTTGGGGAAAGATGATTCTAAAATTTTGTGCTTTTGAGAGGGTTGAAAGGCTGATTTCTTGATTAGTATAGATTTAAATACTAAGAATTAAATTAGGACTTTAACATTGCTGGACAATACCACCAAATAGTGAATAGTTTCAGGTGATAATTGGTAGACGAGATGGTGTGAAATGCTTAGGAGAGCTTTGGTGTGAAATGTCTAGGAGAGCTTTGGTGTGAAATGTCTAGGAGAGCTTTGGTGTAAAATGGCTAGGAGGGTTTAGGTATGAGATGATGACTAGGAGAGCTTTGGTGTGAAGTGGCTAGGTGGTCTTCGGTGTGAAATGGTTTGTTGGGCTTTGGTGTGAAATGGCTAGGAGGGCTTTTGGGGTGAAATGGCTAGTAGGGCTAGAAAGTGCCATGGCTAGTATGTGAGTGTGTGAAATAGTAGGTTTTTGGCTAGTATTAGTGCTATTCCTTATCTTGTCTTAAGCTACATGAACATACCTTGAAATTAACCTTGAATTTTTAAAATGACGAGTTCGAATCAGATTATTGTTCCTCTAATACATAACTAAAGTTTCAGAACTCCCATTCCCACTCCTTGATCCTTCCCCCTCCCAATTTGGAAATATTTAAAAAAAAAAAACAAAGGGAACGTTCATATGACTGAGCCTCCCTCCCCATCTGGCCCCCTCCCTCTTCTGGTATCAGTATTTGCCATATTCCTCAGCACTGAAAGGCCAAAGGGCCCATGAAGTATATATCTTGCTTTTGACTAGAACCACTGTTCATTTAGGCTGTTCATGAGCTTCCCATGTACGGAACTCATTCATTCTTTTGCTGGTTTAATGAGAGAAGTCGACTGTTAACTTGGTTATGTTGTATTGTCAAAATGATAGACTGTGTGCTATGGTGAACATGTTTAGTCCAATTGGATTTCCCTGAAATCTTGTCAATGTAGATTCTGTCTTGTCAATTCTAGTCATGATTGATAATTCAGTCTGGTCAAAGGATCTTTAAAGCCTCAAATGATTTTAAAGTTTTGATATTGAATTCTTTTGAATATTTTTGAAATTGTTTAAAATTTATTTCTTAAAATCTTTAATCTTGAATTGTAGGAGATTGTAATGTCAAATTGAACAGGTTTCTGTTGTGTATACACTACTTTATTCAGCTTCAAACTATATCAAATTTGTCATGTCTTGTGTAAATTGAGCTGTGAAAAAATTTCTGTCAAGAGAGTGATTTAAAATGTCCAAGAATATGTGAATTTTCAATGTTAATGCGAAATTAGTGACTGTTAGATTTTTCTTTTTTATCTGTCAATGAAAATCAAAAGATTGGAAAGCTTAATTGATTTAGATTTAAACTTTTAGATAACTTATCTTAGAAAAAAGTGGTGACATTGTCAGTCTTACATCCCAGTGCTTTCCATTACACTGAGACACCCGAGCTCTCTGAAAAGGGGTCCAGCTGGGATTATAATTGTCCCAAGATATCTGATTCCTACTGTTTCTGTTCAGGACATAAAGAAGGGATAGAGAACTGCTGTAGTCCTTTTAGAAGAAATGTGTAATACATTTTTGAATAAATTGTTGCTGGTATAGTTTTAGTTGTTAGAGTTTTGCTTGGGAGTTACTGCCAATGTTGATTAGGGGAATTAAGGCCTTATTACAGTCCTTGTTTGTGTAATTTAGGATCAGGTAACCTAGTTTAGGGAATGTTTATACAGGGTTAAATTATATGGCTTCAATTTCATTTAGTTTAATCTGCTCTTGGTTAAGTATGTCTAAAATTTATGCATGATTTAGCAAAGGGGTCCAAACTGAAGTTTGACTTTTTGAGATTAGATTTTGTATACGTACTTTGATACTGATGTACAGGAATGTATCTTGTGTAGTAATTTACAAAAAGTACCTGTTCTGAAGTTATAATCTTTTTGTGCAAGGAAACATTGCAATTTAGAAAATTTAAACAAAATCTGATAATCCTCTGAAGCTTGTACAAAACATCGTCAGAGCATTGGTGTTATATTGTAATAAACTATAACTCGCCAATTTCTTTTAATTTTAATGACACTTGAGGTTTAGGTCGTTTGCATGTAAAAAGATCATATGTTCTACGCTAATCTTTCTAGACAACTAAAGCCAAAAAACTGTTGAATTAACAAATAGCTTTGATAAACTCTCATCTGCTTATGCTAAAGGCCCTTACGTTTAAATGCTAATATACTTAAATTAACGTCACAAACTATTGATTTTTTTGTGTAAAACTTTAGTTAACTTATATTTGAACGCTAATCTTACTAGACAACTAAAGCCAAAAACTGTTGAATTAACTAAAAGCTTTGATAAACTGTCGTCTGCTTATGCTAAAATACCTTACGTTTAAATGCTAATATACTTAAATTAACGTCACAAACTATTGATTTTTTTGCGTAAAACTTTAGTTAACTTACGTTTATATAGAGTAAATGTATAGTAACTTAAGTTAATCTAAAACTAGAAGTTAGTCCATTAATCTTCAAAGCACTTTATCAGATTTTATGTAAGTACTATAAGAAAAATCCCGAAAAATCAGTTTTTTAGCGATTTTAATGTTTTGAATATTTCATGTGCCCAACGTATAAATTACATACAAATTAGCCACTAAATTTTTCTTTGAAACTTAAAACTTTTCGAATTAATGTTGAGCAGTTCAATATTTTCATATTGATGCGAAGTACAGAAAACCTTTACTGATTCGGTTGCATAGTTTTGACATTGTTGGTTGATTTAAATTTAGTTAATACAGTAATTTGCGGAATTTTCTTAATAAAAAAATGAGTAAAGATTATTTAAGAGGAATTATAGTTTTCTCAAAATAGGGTACAGTACAATTTTCATATGTCCGCACTTGCATTGATTTCAGTGTAGATATTACCGTAATATTCAAGTAACTTGATGGTACAAGAAAAAGTTCAGTATGTCACTAACTACGCAAAAGTTTTTTTAAATATAATTACCATGATTGTTTCATGACAGTAAGCTCTGAGAGTGCACCACTTATGTTGCTGCTCTTAGAATTAAGTCTTCAGATAGAATTTAGGAATTAATTGATGCAGGACCATTCCTTGTACATCAGTAAATTTGTAACAAGCAATGAACGAGTGGTTGGATGATGTCTGGTGTAAGTGTTACGAGGAGGATCTTGTCTACAGAAGGAAGTTATAATTTCATACTAATGTATTCTTTAGTGAAAATTAGTTTAATTGGGTGCTGATTTTAATAGATATGTGTAAAGGTTATCTTAGTGAGATATTTAGATTAGTTTTTTCTCGGATTAAGTCAAGGTTAGCAAATAGTCTATACCCCAGGTTAACACCAAAAATTCAATCTAAATTTATACGATTAGTTTTTCTTGGGTTAAATTAAGGTTAGCAAGTGTCTATACCCCAGGTTAACACCAAAAATTTAATCTAAATTTATACGATTAGTTTTTCTTGGGTTAAATTAAGGTTAGCAAGTAGTCTATACACCAAGTTAACACCAAAAATTTAATCTAAATTTATACGATTAGTTTTTCTTGGGTTAAATTAAGGTTAGCAAGTGTCTATACCTCAAGTTAACACCAAAAATTTAATCTAAATTTATACTAAGTCACAGGAGATTGAAAGTCTAAATATTGAGATTAGGGTAAACTTTGTTCAGTAGGCAGGGAAAAATTTATTCTATTTCATAAAGGGCAATATTAGTTTTCTTTGCATAATTGGCCAAACTGGAGCTTCAAATCAAAATAATTCTGGTGCCTAAATTTATTTCATACTTGAATCGTAGATTTTAAAGATTTTCGTAATGAGTAATTGAAAACATATATGAAGAAGCTAATCCAATGGTTAACCAATTTGAAATAATTTCAATCGTCTTTGCATTAATTCTTTTAAGATTAAATCTAAAGATTTTTTCAATAGTAGCTTAATCAATTGCTCACTTTACCAGCTTGGTATATCGTAATTGTTTTTTATCTATAAGTTGTCACAATTATATTAGTTATTTTATGAATCTTTTAATATATTAACTTCTCACGTGGCCACATTAAGATTAGGTGATATGCAAGGTGTTGAGTGTTAGAGATGTACATATAAAAATATTCTTAATTAATATGAAGGACAAGCTTAAGGTTTCTTCACAATTCGTTTCTAAGGGACAAGTTTAAGGCTCGTGCTTTGACCATAAGCAATTCAATTTACAAATTGTATAAGATACTTTATAATTCTGATTATTTCAAAAGTTTCTTTTAATAAAAGGAATTCATTTTTATAAAGGAATAAAGCCTTTAGTTCATGCCATTGAAATACAGACAATTTGCAAGTCTGGGATTAATTTTTTTCGAATCAAATTTCAGTCATCTTCAGTATTCATGATAGTCGAAATGCAGATATTTTGGTTAGAAGCCAACCAGTTAAGCCACGTCTAGGATAACTGGAGATGTTCACTCTCCTTAACATTACGAAGAATTTAACAGTTAAAGAATATTATTATCATACCCATAGATTTTTTACATTGCTAATAACCTTTTCGAACCACATAATGGTCTAATATGATTCAGTTTCCTAAGTTTTAACTTTAACATTAATTTTATGATGAATTTCTGATACTCAAATTAGATTTATTTCACATAATATTTTTCAAAGTAACTAATTTTCCAAATTTATTGAAAAAAATCTGACTATTAAGATCCTAAATACGAAGTTTATAATGCCAAAAATATTCCATTAAAGGAAGACTGACTTAATAGTATTCATATAAAAGAGGATGATTCCGAATAATTTGAAATCTCCTTAAGCTTGTCCATAGTTTAGGGTTTAATAAAAGATGTTCAAGAGCAGGTAATATCAATAGAATTTATTTAGGGCTGGGTAGTGTGTACATGTATGTACAGTATGTATGTATGCATGTCTCATACTGTAGACTAATTTTCATCAGGTAGGCCTACTGATCGATTAGCAGGTGTGCCTGTATGAGAGGAATAAATATTAGGCAATGTGACACTTAGGGTAAAATCTGTTTGGTCATTAGAAACAGCTTTGTAGGTAGCCTTACTGTTAGTTTAAGGGGTTTTAGGCTTTGTAAGTAGGCCCACTATTAGTTTAAGGGTTAGTCTGCTTTGTAGGTTGGCCTTCTGTTAGTTTAAAGGGTGTTAGGCTTAGTAGGGAGGCCTACAGTTAGTTTTAAGGTCTGTTCAAGGGTGTTTCAGCTTTGTATGTAGGCTCACTGTTAGTTTAAGGGGTTTTCAGCTTTCTAGGTAGGCCCACTGTTAGGTTAAGGGGTTTTCAGCTTTGTAGGTAGGCTCACTGTTAGTTTAAGGGTGGTTTAGCTTTTTAGGTAGGCCTACTGTTAGTTTAAGGGTGGTTTAGCTTCTTAGGTTGGCCTACTGTTGGTTTAAGGGTTGTTCAGCTTTGTAGGGAGGCCTAATGTTAGTTTAAGGGTTGCTAAGCTTTTTAGGTAGGTCTACTGTTAGTTTAAGAGTTTTTCAGCCTTGTAGGTGGGCCTACTGTTAGTTTGGGAGTTGTTAAGCTTTGTAGGGAGGCCCACTATTAGTTTGAGGGGTTTCAGCTTTGTAGGTTGGCCTTCTGTTAGTTTAAGGGTTTTTTTCAGTTTGTAGGTAAGCCTACTGTTAGTTTAAGGGTGTTTTAGATTTTTAGGTAGGCCTACTGTTGGTTTAAGGGGTTTTCAGCTTTGTAGGTAGGCCCACTATTAGTTTGAGGGGTTTCAGCTTTGTAAGTAAGCCCACTGTTAGTTTAAGGGGTTTCCAGCTTTGTAGGTAGGCCCACTATTAGTTTGAGGGGTTTCAGCTTTGTAGGTAGTCCCACTGTTAGTTTAAGGGGTTTTCAGCTTTGTAGGTAGGCCCACTGTTAGTTTAAAGGGTGTTAAGCTTAGTAGGGAGGCCTACAGTTAGTTTAAGGGCTGTTCAGCTTTTTAGGTAGGCCTATTGTTGGTTTAAGGGTTGTTCAGCTTTATAGGGAGGCCTACTGTTAGTTTAAGGGTTGCTCAGCTTTTTAGGTAGGTCTACTGTTAGTTTAAGAGTTTTTCAGCTTTGTAGGTGCGCCTACTGTTAGTTTGGGAGTTGTTAAGCTTTGTAGGGAGGCTTACAGTTAGTTTAAGGGGTGTTCAGCTTTGTAGGGAGGCTTACAGTTAGTTTAAGGGGTGTTCAGCTTTGTAGGGAGGCTTACAGTTAGTTTAAGGGGTGTTCAGCTTTGTAGGGAGGCTTACAGTTAGTTTAAGGGGTGTTCAGCTTTGTAGGGAGGCTTACAGTTAGTTTAAGGGGTGTTCAGCTTTGTAGGGAGGCTTACAGTTAGTTTAAGGGGTGATCAGCTTTGTAGGGAGGCTTACAGTTAGTTTAAGGGGTGTTCAGCTTTGTAGGGAGTCTTACAGTTAGTTTAAGGGATGATCAGCTTTGTAGGTAGGCCCTCTGTTAGGTTAAGGGCTATTTAGCTTTTATCTCTCCACGTAGCTTCTAAAAGGGGTCTTATTTGAGAATGTATTACACATGGAACTGAATTGACTTTTGTGGTCCACGTGCAAGGTTAATGTGTACTTCGGTCCGATCTGGCTATCTGCTAGGAGGAGTAGTAAGGATAGTCAGGGCAGTGGTTTGCACGTGTCTTCTCCTTTACCCGACTCAATCCTGCACATGAAATGGGACGGATGAGAGATGCCTTTTGGGCAGTTGTGGTTCTTGTCTGCTTTTGAGAGAGCGAAAGATTTCTGGAGTAATCGATCGTGGTGGAATTGTAATATAAGACTAATGATGTCTCCACTCCCACCCTTTTGTTACGTAATGATTGCTTTTAAACGAAAATTTAATTTGAAAAGAAACCCCCCTTGCTCTGTCATTGCTTAAATATTCAGCATTTAGAATGTAAAAAATTGAAATTAGAATACTATAACATTATCATGAAAAAAACATAATATTCCTGGCATATTTAATTCACAATCATTGCATTAATGTCTGTAAGATTTTCAATAAAATATTTCAAAAGAGAAGGAAATGGAAAGCATTCAAGGGCCTGGTGACTTTGTTCGTTCAGAAACAAAATACTTGATTAGTCTCTTGTTACCAGGTGGGAAGGGGCGGGCCTTGGTGGGCTTTCCATTTCCTTCTCTTTTTTATTGAAAACTTAACTAATTTACACAATCATGGCACCTGTAATCCCTAATGATGAACTTCAAACTCATTCCAATGTTCAGAAAAATCAAAGAAACCGAGTTAGCTCAGTATCCCATATTAAGAGATCTGAAATGTCGGTTTTCTATGACTTTCTTTCGTTGGTTGAGTTGTTGATAGAAAACGGGGTTAAAGAATTTGATATAGTTTGTCATTGGCTTTGTAGTGTATTCATATTCATACTTAATATTACTATTGAGTGTATTGAAACCTGTCCTTATGTATGGCAACCAATCTTCTATAATAAAAGACTTGATCGAGATTTATTTGTTTTTCTTAATTCATAATTTGTAAACTTAATTTTAACACGAAATAGTCGACTCTTAGTTGACTATTCTTAAACCCAGAGTTAAAGTAACTTATATATTCAAAGAAAACCGAATTTGAGGCTAAACTGAATTATTAACACAAGACGAGAGTTGTCAGGAATGAATATACTTTGAAAATTGGACTGAACATGAATATCATAGAAAATGGTCCTCATTTTGATAATACTATCATACCAAGAGACAGTACATACTTCTCTTATATGACCAGTGAAAGAGTGAACGAGCTCTGTCCATGGGAAGGGAATAAACCAGTCTTATAATGAACACTTGTGGTTTATAAAAGTTAAAAGCAAGGTTTACTACATGAGCTCTCTGGTCTTTCAGAGGAGAGAGAATGAAGGCATTTTACTGGTACCAGAAGAGGGAGGGGGACGACTGGGGAGAACACTCAGTCATATGAACGTTAGATTAAGGAGAACACTCCATGTTACTGAATTTTTTATTTTTTTTTTTATTTTTTTTATTTTCCAATATTTTTTTGTTCTATATATTCTCTATTTATATGGATGTAATGAAAATAAATAAATGTTATCTAAGTTTTTTATTTCTTTTATTCACAATTCACTGTACATAGTAATAAATTTTACAAAGTTAACAAATTTTACAAAATCATTCAAAGTTTTACTGCTTTCCTACATATTACTTATCTTCTATTCATACATTACTTATCTTCTATTCATACATTACTAATGTATCTTCTATTTATACATTACTACTGTATCTTCTATTTTATACATTACTAATGTATCTTCTATTTATACATTACCACTGTACCTTCTATTTATACATTACTACTCTATCTTCTATTTATACATTACTCTATCTTCTATTTATACATTACTCTATCTTCTATTTATACATTACTCTATCTTCTATTTATACATTACTCTATCTTCTATTTATAATTTCTACTGTATTTTGTAATTTTGATATGGAAATACAGCTGTTTTAACAATGAAAAACGCAGAAAAGACATTAGCAATGTAAAGTGCAAGAGACTTGAAGTAAAATACTTTATAAAAGACATTCATGGCTTAGCCTTGAATGCCTCAAGATGTCTTTTATAACGTATTTTACTTAAAGTCTCTTGCACTTTACATGGGTAATGTCTTTTTAGCGTTTTCATTGTTAAAACAGCTGTATTGTCATATCGAAATTACAAAATACAGTCAATATATATAAACAGAAGATACAGTAGTAATGTATGAATAGAATATAAAGTAATGTATAAATAGAAGATACAGTAGTAATGTATAAATAGAAGATACAGTAGTAATGTATAAATAGAAGATACAGTAGTAATGTATAAATAGAAGATAGAGTAATAATGAATAAATAGAAGATACAATAGTAATGTATAAATAGAAGATGCAGTAGTAATGTATAGATAGAAGATACAGTAGTAATGTATAGATAGAAGATACAATTGTAATGTATAAATATAAGATACAATTGTAATGTATAAATAGAAGATACAGTAATAATGAATAAATAGAAGATACAATAGTAATGCATAAATAGAAGATACAGTAGTAATGCATAAATAGAAGATACAGTAGCAATATATAAACAGAAGTCAGAAGCAATGCGTGAGCAGACAAAATTGCAATATAAAAACATATCCAATAGCAACTTATAAAAAGTTGAAATATTCAAAATCTATAGGCAACTTTACTATATACTTAAGAGTATAATTGCCATACAACGAACACTTGCCTGACTCGACTATTTTTCTTGAATCTAAACCATATTAGAATGACAAAGTGAAAATGAAAACAATAATGATTATGTTGATTCTAAGCAATGTGTGCATGATTTGGTTTCCACCACAAGGGAAATAGAAGAGCTTCAAATTACTAGTGTTTCAAGCAACGATGTTTTTAGAAGCTACCTGATAGTGACTTACTTCAACCTAGCCAAGAAACAAACTCGTCCCCCTCACTTCCTAAGCTTAAAGATCTGATTCAACTCCTCCTTCAGGCAACCTGAAAATTTCGTGCAGTCATTAAAGTTTATGATTTTTATCCACCTAAGGAAACATTCTGAAAGCTACACTCTCCAATAAGATGAAATTAAAGTTATTTCCTAAACAATTTTTAATTTAAATCTAAACTATTCGATCACCGAAATAATTTCTCTTAATTTCTCAAAGACCACCAAGATATGTGTCTTAATCAGACTGCCTTTCTAGAAATAATCTACTCGAATAAGCTATCCCTTTATTCTCATTAAAAGCTATTCCTACATCAAACTCTATTACTTTCGTTATCAAAGAACAAATTAGTCAGTCATTTATAAATACACATTCCTTGAAACTTGTCCCTGAACTTTTCGTCTTAAAATCCTGTCATGATAAATATCTGCACTTGCTTTCCAATAATTCATATGGAGTCCCATTTAAATAAACTTAATCATGATCAAGTGTTTTACCTATAGGCCTGTCTTAACTATTTTACTCAAATAAATTTCTGTACTTTACCTTTTTCACACTTCAATGACGCCATGATATTTCCTTTATCTATTCCTTCAACACCACTGAACCCTTTTTTATATGGTTTTAGTTTTAGAGCAACACTTTCATTAAATCTTTCAATCAATAAATTTTTTATATTTTAGAACTAAGAGTTATTATATACATATTCTTTCCTAGATCTTAAATCCAATGACTATTCTTAAAAATCTATAATCAATCTGATAATAGTTAATATTTTTCATCTACCCATCCTCTTACTATTTTTCATCTACCCATCCTCTTATCTTATAGCTCTACCATTAATTTAAAAATCAGACCTAACTTCAAACCTTTTAAAAACTCAAGTCTTTAACAATTTGTTCCCAAATACCTAAACTGAGTCTTTAATCTTCCTGATGTCTTAACTATAATCAATCTGATAATAGTTAATATTTTTCATCTACCCATCCTCTTATCTTATAACTCTACCATTAATTTAAAAATCAGTCCTAACTTCAAACCTTTTAAAAACTCAAGTCTTTAACAATTTGTTCCCAAAAAACCTAAATTGAAGCTTTAATCTTCCTGATATCTTAACATCAAGTCACTTGACTTACACTAGGCACTAGTAATGCAAAGCAGATCACATGACAAATCGAGTTAAACACTACTTAGAATCAGTTATTTTTGCACAAAACAGTGAAGTCGTTCTAAGGCTTACTATCCAAAACAACTCCAAGAACATCAAGAAAAGGACAATTTCTCAGCTACTTTAAACAAGGATCTTACGTGTGACTGCAGTAATGTTCCAAAAAGGATTTTTCTTTTAATAAATTCAATTAAGTTTGTATTAAAAGTAACTTCTGAGAAGAAAACAAGTGGAGGATGATGGACAAAAATGTCATCTTAATTTTATTGAAGTTAAAATACATTAAATTATATTTTTTCTTCAACAGAACTGGAACTTACTAAAATCCTGAATTGTATGAGAGAGAGAGAGAGAGAGAGAGAGAGAGAGAGAGAGAGAGAGAGAGAGAGAGAGAGAGAGAGAGAGAGAGAGAGAGAGAGAGAGAGAATTTAACATGCAATTTCTATCTGGTAATATCGGTAAGTCAACAGATCTTCATCAGATACTTTATGTATACAGGATTTCAAAATTGATAATTTAGAACAACTATACTTTAATTCACACTGGCTTATGGTGTAATTATCAAAACTTTATCAAATTAAGAGCTTACTAAATCTCAATGTTATATTACGGCCTGATGAAGGTTTTAAACTATAAAATTACAAATGAAAAACACTATTCATGCAGAAACTTAGTCAACTTGGTCGATTTCTTAATGAATCAAATAGATGGATTAAATAAGATTCTCTTTAGCAATTATTTAAATAAAGATAGCTATTGGATCAATGCTTGTACTACAGTATAGGGATGGATGGTATAAGTTGAAATTCAGTAAGATTTTAGCCTTTTTTGAATGTCTTTCAACATGGATACCAACTTTGACATCACGATCCCTCCAGGCATTGAGGGTACACTCGGGCACACTATTCTATCTCGTTTCTCTTCCACTTGCTTTTTTAAAGTTTTCATAGTTTATATAGGAAATATTTATTAAAATGTCATTGCTCTTAAAATATATAATTTTTTCCTAGTTTCCTGTCCTCACTGGGCTATTTTCCCTGTTGGGGCCCATGGGCTTATAGCATCTTGCTTTTCCAACTAGGGTTGTAGCTTAGCAAGTAATAATAATGATAATTAGTTAGGCCAACTAAAAGTTATGGAATAGAATTAATAAGAGTAATATTACGTAAATAAGCTAATCTCAAAATAAAAGTAGATTCATTTAAACTTTAAGATAAACTATAAACCAAGTCTAAATGGGATGAGTTACGAAAACAGAAGAATAATTAAAGAAATGGTTTGAAGTTACAGTTCAAAGAATTTTAAACAATACATATAAAAGGTTTTAGAAGTTAGAGAGTGAAACACAAAGCTAATAACCCAGCAGTCACACGTACTGATAACTTGTTTAAAATAGTTACATAAATGCACAGATAAAAAAACTAATTGAGAACAGTCGAGAACAGGAATGTCAAACTCAAATTCTTTCGAGGGCCAATTATGCACTTAACTATAGTCTCGAGGACCATCAACGATTAGGTAATTATTTATTGACAAGATTGAAGATTAAAAAGTTTTTGCAGGTCATATTAGTTTACAAAAAAAGTACACTTTGGTTCACTAAAAATAGTAGTTACATTTTCCTCAGTTATAACAAAGTAAGTTGAAAAATGTAGTAATCTCAAGGGCCACATCTGGCCCGCAGGCCTCAAAGTTTGACATTTCTGGTCTAGAAGAAACTCAGGACTTTAAATTGATAAAAAAGGCTAATGGAGGAATAATTTCAATGGTATTAATAGGATTTTCTCTGATATTAAAGTTCCTAAGCATAACGTGTTTCCCTGCTTCACAGGACACGTTTAAAGAATACCTTTAGTGATCAAATTAATTTTCATGACTAAGTTGATATTTTCAATTAATTCTTACTTTTCAGCTAAGTTAAATACTAACATCATTATACAATTTCTATCAATTACTGTAGCTTATATCAGTCTTGTTCCTTTAAGTTTGAACAAACTTAAAACCTAAAACTATTTTCATGCTCTTAGGGTAGTTAAACTTGAGACTTCGTAGGGATATTCAGGTAGTCTTAAATAATCGAAAAGCTGAAATGTCATAACTTTAAATTCTTTCAAAGCTTAACACGGAAAATACTTCAAATGTTCATGCCATAGAAAACCAATTTTGAAAATGTTGACCATATGAAGCACTATGATTAGTCTTAATAATGCTTAAAGAAATTAAAGAAACAATCAAATTTTTAAGATTAAAATATGACTGGTTAAAGGTAAATGTTCAAAGTAGAAATTCTATTCTTGTATGAAAATATTCAAGATTGAACTACTCTAAATAAATTTGGTGAAGAACAAGAAATATTTTGCTATCTAAAACATTTAAAATTAAGTTGAAGATTCTGTTTGTTGACGTCAGTTGTAGAGGGTCCAGTGAGATTTCTTTTCTTTTTTCTTGAAGAATTCCTCTCTTCTTGCTATTGGTTATTTAATCCTGTGAAAAGAAAATTGAAATATTAGTTTGACATATGGATTGATATTTTACTACACAAAACAATTTCTGAACACTAATACAGCTAGAGATCTATAGCATGAATTACCCACTTATTCCAATAAAATAATCATTTGCATGAAGCACTTAACAAATGCCCAAAGAAAGTCTTAAATCCAGTCTCAAATTTTTCATCTAACCACAGAATTACTCCAATCACCTTTACAACAAAACTCTTTAAAACTATACTCTGATCCCCTACATATCTACTGTCCAAATCCACTGAATTATATCCTAAGATGTAAAGGTGTTCAGCTTTATTGTATGGTTAGACTGATCCCCTTCCTATTTACTGTCCAAATCCACTGAATTATATCCTAAGATGTAAAGGTGTTCAGCTTTATAGTATGGTTAAACTGAACCCCTTCCTATTTACTTTCCAAATCCACTGAATTACATCCTAAGATGTAAAGTTTGAATTATATCCTAAGATGTAAAGTTGTTCAGCTTTATGGTATCGTTAAACTGATCCCCTACCTTGATAGTGTTAGCGAATGGATGACATTTAAACAACTAAAATCAAATGAGAACAAAACTGAATTCATGATGGTGGGCAAGAGAAACAGCGTAAGAAACTTAGGTGATATTCAAATGAATATAAATAATGATTCGATGCAAATATCTAGTGAAGTTCGAGATCTAGGTGTATTTCTTGACTGTAACCTGTCTCTAAATGCCCAAATAGATAATGTAATAAAAACTGCTGGTTATCATCTAAGAAATGTTGCGTTTATAAAAAAGTACTTGGACGAAAATTCTGTAAAGAAACTTGTGATAAACTGTGTTATTACCAGGATTGACTACTGCAACTCTATTACAATTTACCAGAAGTGCAACTTAAGAAATTACAAAACATAATAAACAGAGGAGCAAGACTGATAAAAGGTGTCCCACCTAGAGAAAGGATTCCCCCTTTACTAATCGATTTACACTGGCAGCCGATTAAAGCGATAATTGAATTTGAAATTTGTACAATAACCCACCAAGTTATCAGAACCGGGCGTCCAAAATACTTGAGAGAATTGCTACATATTGCGCAGCCAACAAATCGTGTCGACACGAGAATAGTTACAGATGGCTTCAAACTATTGGAAGCTAGATTTATGTCTACTTTAAGCTCCAGAGACTTTAAATATGCGACCCCGAGAATATATAAGCAGCTCCCACGAAACATTCGAATGATTGAAGACATTAAGGCTTTCAAGAGGAAACTGAAGACTTTCTTATTTCAACAGTCATACAACAGTGCCGATTTAACAGCAAATGAACAATACGTGATATGAAACGTTAAATACTCTGAACGAACAAGGTAAAACGACAGTGGAGGTCCTGTAGAGAGTGGGGGTTCCCCTGCTGTATGGGACCGGAAAAGCAGCCATTAAAGTTGAGTTAAGTACCTAATTACTGCCCAGATCTACTGAATTACATCCTAAGATGTAAAGTTGTTCAGTTTTATTGTATGGCTAAACTATGGATTAGAATCTCTTGCCTAACTGTAACATTAATACTTTTGCGAATGTATCCTACATCAAACCATAAACCTGTTTCAATAAAAACAAGGGACAGCTATAATCTAAATCCATTGGAGATACAGCTATTCAATGTTAACATATATATTTATCCAATGAATAATCTACCATACTTGGGAGTGTGACTAAAGTGTCACACCTTAAACAGATGGTTTTAACATAGCCCACTGAATAAAAATACTGATTTATGGGATAACTCATAGATTAAAGGGGCAGCTATAATCTAAATCCATTGGACATAGTTACTCACTGTTAACATACATATTTATCCAATGAATAATCTACCATACTTAGGAGTGTGACTCAAGTGGCATACATTAAACACATGGTTTTAACATAGCCCACTGAATAAAAATACTGATTTATGGGATAACCTATGCAACCTCAAACTATTCAATCTATCATGCCATAACACCTAGACGAAGTTACTCTTACTAACCATAAACCTTAGCCTATACCTTAAGAACAATCCTACCACACTACTTGAGACATCTCTAAAGTAAGGAATACTTCTGGGTATTTTACACAACTTATTAAGATGCTTAGTATATTATCAATTAATGTTCATGAAAATTCAAAGCTGATGTATAACTAATGGTATGCCAACAATCTTCATTCTCAGAAATGAAAAAAGAGAGATGTGATACATACATACATATACGAAGGCACTTCCCCCAATTTTGGGGGGTAGCCGACATCAACAAATGAAACAAAACAAAAAAGGGGACCTCTACTCTCTACGTTCCTCCCAGCCTGACAAGGGACTCAACCGAGTTCAGCTGGTACTGCTAGGGTGCCACAGCCCACCCTCCCCCGTTATCCACCACAGAGATGTGATAAGCTAGGGTAAATGGCAAACAAGATCTTGAAATAGTATAATAACCAAGACTGACTTTCTACAAATTATTATCCAAGAAAACTAAGTCTGGGGAAAGTCACCATATACACAGTAATTATAATAAAGCAATTTAATTCTGATCAAATGTCAAAAGACATTCTATTATGCACAAATCTCCTTCAAAATATACACCAGAACTACAATAGTCCTAACAGTTCAATCTAGTTTCTCTTCCTCTTGTTTTGTTAAATTATTTAAAGTTTATATATGAAATATTCATCTTAATGTTACTGTTCTTAAAATATTTTATTTTTCCTTGTTTCCTTTCCTCACTGGGCTAATTTCCCTGTTGGGACCCCTGGGCTTATAGAATCCTGCTTTTCCAATTAGGGTTGTAGCTTAGCAAATAATAATAATAATAATAATAATAATAATAATAATAATAATAATAAACTGTTATAAAAACCGTAATTTTGATAGGAAATTCTTAGTAAAAATATACTATTCTCAGACGTATTTCAGTAAAATATAGGTGACAGTAATTTTTACCATACTTTGTTATTATCTTTTGCAAGCACAATCCGTGGACGTATTTATAATGAATAAAACTTCCATCGATCAGACCACGAAAATTAGTAGTATAAATCTATACTATTAAAGGATCAGATACTTAAATGTTTGAATGGGACGAAGAAAAAAAAAAAAAAAAAAAAAAAAAAAAAAAAAAAAAAAAAAAAAAAAAAAAAAAAACACTTAGTAACTTGGAACACATCTGGAGTCTAATTCGAATGGACCTACAAACAAACAGTAGAGAGAGAGAGAGAGAGAGAGAGAGAGAGAGAGAGAGAGAGAGAGAGAGAGAGATTGTATCAGGAATACGATTGTGGCTGTGGGAAAGTGGGGTGGAGGTGTGGGAGGATTGCTCACTTAGATGCTCATATGTCAGCAGAATGGATCGTGTAAAACTATATTAGTTAAAACAAACAAAACAAGATGGGCACTCAGTAGAGTGCAGACCTCCGCCTTGGCAGATTATCTCTTGACCTTTTGCTCGACCTTGACCTTTGACCTTAACATGTATTAATTCGTTCACTCAATTATGAACCAGGTTTTAAGTCTCTGTGACGATGTCCAAACTTATGACTGATTACGTGAATTGGACATTTTGCTTGACCGTGACCTTGACCTTGACTTTCCAAAATTTAATCACTTCCAGATTTTTACATAAAAGGTAATCCCTGTAAGTTTCATTACTCTACGATTAAAATTGTGGTCAGGAAACTGGCCACAAGTCAAGAAACTGGTCACAAACTCACAAACACAAAAAAAAGAGGGCGAAAACATAACCACCTTCCAACTTCATTGGAGGTGGTAAAAAGTATATATATATTTCTTACTAGACTGACCTTATGGCAATATCACATTCGTTAGTTTTTCGCTTAATTACGATCCATTAATTGTAAACCCACACTATTAATTATCAATAACACCGACTACAAATATAGTGATAGAACTGTTTCAGAGAGAGAGAGAGAGAGAGAGAGAGAGAGAGAGAGAGAGAGAGAGAGAGAGAGAGAGAGAGAGAGAGAAACACGAAAGTACGTTATACTGATGAACTGCGTAAAAATATTTGGCTGGTTTTAGTATCCTATGGAATCCTAAGGAAAAGACGAGAAACAACCTTTAGATATCTAAGCATGGAACTGCTATGGCTTTCAATTATTAGTTGTTTAGTCACTTCATAAGGAGGGGTCCTAGTTAAAAACATGAAAGGAATCTCTCTCTCTCTCTCTCTCTCTCTCTCTCTCTCTCTCTCTCTCTCTCTCTCTCTAACTAAGAGGAAGCTGAAGACTTTCTTATTCCATGAGTGGTATAACAGTGACGATTCAACAGTAGAGGAATAATACGTGATATGAAATGTTGAATACTCTGAACGAACAACATAAAACGACAATGGAGGTCCTGTAGAGAGTGGGGTTCCCCTGCTGTATGTGACCGGAAAAGCAGCCGTCAAAGTAATGAGGTTTATACTAAGAAATAAATCTATAACAAAGTATAGTAAAGAGTCCGTCGTATACAGGGATTAAACCATGGTCTGAAAATTGACGTTGGATGAGAGAGAGAGAGAGAGAGAGAGAGAGAGAGAGAGAGAGAGAGAGAGAGAGAGAGAGAGACTTACAACACAAGATCGCATGATTATTGAAATACCGAATAATTAATTAAAATGAAATATAAAAAAACATAGCTAATAAGAAAACCTAATAAGACAAGATTAAATTAGATAATTAGCTAACACTAAGAATATATGATAATAGGAGGGAAGTCAAACACCTCACCCCCCCCCTTCTACCAACAAGAAACAAGAATACCCCCATTTCCACAAAAAATCACCCACAGAAAAATATTGGATTAAATAATGAATGTGATTTTATGAAAATATGAAAATTAAATTGTTTTAATCCTCAAATCAACACATTAGATATCACTCAGTATACCTCTAGTCTTTTGATAATTTATAAATGAATTTACCAGCAGATACCCTCTAAACACAAAGGATTATATTAAAACTTTAGTTTTCAAAATACTTACCGTAAATATTTTGAACAGGTTCTTCCTAACGTCGGCTGGTATTGCGTGATATTAGGGTTGTGTTGGCCTGTTGGTATCGTCCTTAGTTCATTTGGTAGCTGCAACCTCACCGTCCTTGTGAGCTAAGGAATGGGAGTTTTGGAAGAGCCTATGGGTATATCTGCTGAGTCATCTGCAGCCATTGCCTGGCCCTCCTTGGTCCTAACTTGGGTGGAGAGGGGGCTTGGGCGCTGATCATATGTAATATGGTCAGTCTCTAGGGCATTGTCCTGCTTGATAGGGCAATGTCATTGCCCTATGCCTCTTCCATTCATGAGTGGTCTTTAAACCTTTAAGGAGGGATCAGATCAGAAAGCGCCACGCCCCCTTTATGGTCCATCTGCTATTTTGGTTGGTATGTCGAGGGATGTCTGAAAGAAAAACCAAGATGTTAAAAGGTCCAAGCACAGAATTTTCAATTCTAGAATTATAAATAAAAGAGAGAAATGTCATGAAATGTCATGAAAAAATAGCCTAACGATGTATGTTGAGGAAAGTGTCTTCAAGCAACAGTGATTTAACCTAACCCCTTTCCTCCATGAAGGTATGTCTCTCTCTCTCTCTCTCTCTCTCTCTCTCTCTCTCTCTCTCTCTCTCTCTCTCTCTCTCTCTCTCTCTCTCTCAAGATGAAGTTCAGCTAAACAATTAGTGATTTGTAAAACAGTCATGAAATTGATCTCCGCCACCCTTGTTAAATTCTTCGAGGTGTCCAAATACACTTGGTAAAAGACGTAATAGTAAAATTTCCAAAATTCTGCCTAAAATAGAATTTATGGAATCTAGTTAGCATTTATTACAAATCCCCCCTCTCTCTCTCTCTCTCTCTCTCTCTCTCTCTCTCTCTCTCTCTCTCTCTCTCTCTCTCTCTCTCTACGTCTTTAAGAGATTTGATTCACCTACAATTAGATTAATTTATAGTAAGAATAGAGATTGAGAGTAGGTTGTGAAACAGCTTTAAACAATTAGCGAACAGGTATTTAAAACGAGAGAGAGAGAGAGAGAGAGAGAGAGAGAGAGAGAGAGAGAGAGAGAGAGAGAGAGAGAGATTAGTAAATCACTACTACACTAATTGAATTACACTGGATGACTATTAAAGCAAACATTGAGTTTAAATTATGTACAATAACCCATCAAGTTATAAGAACCAGACGTCCAGAATATCAAAGAGAATTGCTACATGTGCAGCCAAGAAATTGTGTCCACGCGGGAATAGTTACAGATGGTTTAAAATTATTCGAACATAGATATTCTTTATGTCGACTGTATAAGCTAGAGCCTTTAAATCTGCGGCCCCGAGACTATATAATAAGCTCTCACTAGACAATAGAACGACTGAAGATATTAAGGGTTTTAAGAGGAAAATGAAGACTTTCTTCACTAAATGCTTCGATAATGTGGATTTATTATTATCATTATTATTATTATTACTTGCTAAGCTACAACCCTAATTGGAAAAGCAGAATTCTATAAGCCCAGGGGCCCCAACAAGGAAAATAGCCCAGTAAGGAAAGGAAAGAAGGAAAAATAAAATATTTTAAGAAGAGTAACAACATTAAAATGAATATTACCTATATAAACTATAAAAAACTTTAACAAAACAAGAGGAAGAGAATTCAGATAGAAGAATAGTGTGCCTGAGTGTACCCTCAAGCAAGAGAACTCTAGCCCAAGAAAGTGGAAGACCATGGTACAGAGGTTATGGCACTACCCAAGACTAGAGAACAATGGTTTGATTTTGGAGTGTCCTTCTCCTAGAAGGACACCGAGCAATATGAAGTGTGAAATGTTGAATGCCTTGGAATATAGACAATAAAATGACTAAGAAGGTCCTGTACAGAGAAGGGGCCCACAGTGTGATAGGACCAGAAAAGCAGCCGTTAGATTCACTATACTCCCAACACTTAAAAAATAGAGGAAATTAATAATTTGAATATATGTTATTTCAGATGAGACTGCTGGAACTCCTTTCATTGTATGAACGGTAAAATATATTTGCCTCTGATAATCTATGCACTGACTATCAACCATCAATTGTTGGACTGACTGATTGATTGCGATTTCTCAAGCATCGTCACAGTCTTATAAATATACGCCAGTTGTAACGAGAACCAGAGGGATAAATACAGGCTTAATATTTCTAAAGAAAACTTCGTACAATTCTCGATAAATTATAGTTTTCAAACTATTGCTGTCTAATAGCAAACATGAACTTGGCTGATTTTAAGAGCAAGCGTTTAAGGCGTTGCATTTCAAATGGTTTCGTTTGCATAAAGTTTATTTCCATATTTTCCTCAATACCCAGATTATTTAAAGGAAAAAAAATAAAATAAAATGAGGATATTCGGATATATAGAAAATACACTGTGTAATACTAAGAGCGTTACACCCTTACTCTGAGGGTCCGACTGTGAGCAACAATTGGGGAGCTCTTTGAAAAGGTCATTGGTCACATAACCTACACCGACCTTGATATCAACAGTGTGGAAATCTTTGATAGACAAAAATGTCATTTAACCACGAATCCTAGGGGGATTTAACCACGAATCCTAGGTGGATTTAACTATGAATCCTAGGCGGATCTAACCACGAATTCTAGGGGGATTTAACCACGAATTCTAGGGGGATTTAACCACGAATTCTAGGGGGATTTAACCACGAATCCTAGGTGGATTTAACTATGAATCCTAGGTGGATCTAACCACGAATTCTAGGGGAATTTAACCACGAATTCTAGGGGGATTTAACCACGAATTCTAGGGGGATTTAACCACGAATTCTAGGGGGATTTAACAAACCCTAAGGGGATTTAATCACGAATCCTAGGAGAATTTAACCAAGAATTCTGGGGATTTAACCACGAGTCCTTGGGGAATTAACCACAAATTTTAGGAGATTTAACCACGAATACTAGGGTGATTTAACAACGAATCCTAGGGGGATTTAACCATGAATCCTAAGGGGATTTAATCAAGAATTCTGGGGGGATTTAACCACTAATCCTAGGGGTATTTAACCACGAATCCTAGGGGATATTAACCATGAATGCTAGGGGGAT
Source organism: Palaemon carinicauda (assembly GCF_036898095.1). Classification (NCBI taxonomy): domain Eukaryota; kingdom Metazoa; phylum Arthropoda; class Malacostraca; order Decapoda; family Palaemonidae; genus Palaemon; species Palaemon carinicauda. The sequence continues at coordinate 93,512,170 of NC_090754.1, read as the reverse complement.
ATAACCACTGTATCTTCTATTTTATACATTACTATTGTATCTTCTATTTATACATTACTATTGCATCTTCTATTTATACATTACTACTGTATCTTCTATTTATACATTACTAATGTATCTTCTATTTATACATTACTACTGTATCTTCTATTTATGCATTACTACTGTATCTTCTATTTATACATTACTACTGTATCTTCTATTTATACATTACTACTGTATCTTCTATTTGTACATTACTACTGTACCTTCTATTTATGCATTACTATTGTATCTTCTATCTATACATTACTATTGTATCTTCTATCTATACATTACTACTGTATCTTCTATTTTATACATTACTACTGTATCTTCTATTTATACATTACTACTGTATCTTCTATTTATACATTACTACTGTATCTTCTATTTATACATTACTACTGTATCTTCTATTTATACATTACTCTATCTTCTATTTATAATTTCTACTGTATTTTGTAATTTTGATATGGAAATACAGCTGTTTTAACAATGAAAAATGCAGAAAAGACATTAGCCACGTAAAGTGCAAGAGACTTGAAGTAAAATACGTTATAAAAGACATAAAAAACATTCATGCCTCAAGATGTCTTTTATAACGTATTTTACTTCAAGTCTCTTGCACTTTACATGGCTAAACAGCTGTATTTCAACATCAAAATTACAAAATACAGTCAAAATATATAAACAGAAGATACAGTAGTAATGTATGAATAGAATACAAAGTAATGTATAAATAGAAGATACAGTAGTAATGTATAAATAGAAGATACAGTAATAATGAATACAAAGAAGATACAATAGTTATGTATAAATAGAAGATACAGTAATAATGCATAAATAGAAGATACAGTAATAATACATAAATTGAAGATACAGTAGTAATGTATAGATATAAGATACAGCAGTAATTTATAAATAGAAGATACAGTAGTAATGTATAAATAGAAGATACAGTAGTAATGTATAAATAGAAGATACAATTGTAATGTATAAATAGAAGGTAGAGTAGTAATGTATAAATAGAAGATACAATTGTAATGCATAAATAGAAGATACAATAGTAATGTATAAATAGAAGATGCAGTAATAATGAATAAATAGAAGTTACAATAGTAATGTATAAATAGAAGATGCAGTAGTAATGTATGGATAGAAGATACAGTAATAATGAATACAAAGAAGATACAATAGTTATGTATAAATAGAAGATACAGTAGTAACGTATGGATAGAAGATACAGTAGTAATGTATAGATAGAAGATACAGTAGCAATATATAAACAGAAGTCAGAAGCAATGCATAAGCAGACAAAATAGCAATATAAAAACATATCCAATAGAAATTTATAAAAAGTTGAAATACTATTCAAAATCTATATGCAACTTTACTATATACTAAGAGTACAGTTGCCATGCAACGACCTACTTATCTGACTTGATTATTATTCTTGAATCTAAACCATCTTAGAATGACAAAGTGCAAATGAAAACAATAATGATTATGTTGATTCTAAGCAATGTCTACATGATTTGGTTTCCACCACAAGGGAAATAGAAGAGCTTCAAATCACTAGTGTTTCAAGCACCGATGTTTTTAGAAACTACCTGATAGTGACATACTTCAACCTAGCAAGAAACAAACTCGTCCCCCTCACTTCCTAAGCTTAAAGATCTGATTCAACTCCTCCTTCAGAAAATTTCGTGCAGTCATTAAAGTTTATGATTTTTGTCCAGCTCAGGAAACATTCTGAAAGCTACACTCTCCAATAAGAGGAAATTAAAGTTATTTCCTAAACATTTTAATTTAAATCTAAACTATTCGATCACCGAAATAATTTCTCTTAATTTCTCAAACACTACCAAGAGATATGCCTTAATTAGACTGTCTTTCTAGAAATAATCTACTCCTACACTATCCCCTTTAGTTTCATTAAAAGCTATTCCTACGTCTATTACTTTCGTTATCAAAGAACAAATTAATCAGTCATTTATAAATATATATTCTTTAAAACTTGTCACTGAACTTTTCATCTTGAAATCCTGTCCTGATAAATATCTGCACTTGCTTTCCTATAATTCAAAAGGAGTCCCATTTAAATAAACTTAATCATGATCAAATGTTTTACCTATAAGTCTGTCTTAAAATTTTACTTTAAACTAATAAAATTCTGTACTTCTTTTTTCATACTTCATTGACGCCATGATATTTCCCCTATCTATTCCTTCAATACCACTGAACTTTTTTTATAAATAGGTTTCTAGTTTTATAGCAACTCTTTCATTAAATCTTTCAATCAATAATTTTTTTTATATTTTAGAACTAATAGAGTTATTATATACAGATTCTTTCCTAGACCTTAAATCCAACAACTATCCTTAAAAATCTATAAGCAATCTGATAATAGTTAATATTTTTTGATCTACCCATTCTCTTATCTTATAACTCTACCATTAATTTAAAAATCAGTCCTAACTCAAACCTTTTAAAAACTTGTCATTTACAATTTATTCCCAAATACCTAAATTGAATCTTTAATCTTTCTGATGTCTTAACATCAAGTCACTTGACCTACACTAGGCACTAGTAATGTGAAGCAGATCATATGACAAATCGAGTTAAACATTACTTAGAATAAGTTATTTTTGCACAAAACAGTGAAGTCGTTCTAAGGCTTACTATCCAAAACAACTCCAAGAACATCAAGAAAAGGACAATTTCTCAGCTACTTTAAACAAGGATCTTACGTGTGACTGCAGTAATGTTCCACAAAGGATTTTTCTTTAAAAGATTTAATCAAGTTCCCATTTACAGTAACTTCTGAGAAGAAAATATGTGGAGGATGATGGACAAAAATTAAGTTTTAATTTTATTGAAATTAAAATACATTATAATTTTTCTTCAACAGAACTGGAACTTACTAAAATTCTGAATTGAGAGAGAGAGAGAGAGAGAGAGAGAGAGAGAGAGAGAGAGAGAGAGTCTAATATGCAATTTCTATCTAGTAATATCGGTAAGTCAACAGATCTTCATCAGATAATACATGTAAACAGATTTTTAAAATTGCTTTGATAACTTAAAAAACTTTACTTTAATTCACACTGGCTTATGGTGTAATTATCAAAACTATCAAATTAAGAGCTATATCAATCTTAATGTTATATTACGGACTAATGAAGGTTTTAAACTATAAAATTATAAATGAAAAACACTAAGGACAAATATTCATGCAGAAACATGGTCGATTTGTTAATGAATCAAATAGATGGATTAGACAAGATTCTCTTTACCAATTATTTAAATAGAGATAGCTATGGTATCAATGCCTGTTTTACAGTATAGGGATAGAGATGTTCCAAGTTAAAACTGTCAGATTTTAGCCTATTTTGAATGTACTTCAACATGATAACCAACGACGGCATCACGATCTCTCCAGGCATCGAGGGTACACTCGGGCACACTATTCTATCTCGTTTCTCTTCCACTTGCTTTTTCAAAGTTTTCATTGTTTATATAGGAAATATTAATTAAAATGTCATTGCTCTTAACATATATAATTTTTCCTAGTTTCCTTTCCTCACTGGGCTATTTTCCCTGTTGGGGCCCCTGGCTTATAGCATCTTGCTTTTCCAGCTAGGGTTGTAGCTTAGCAAGTAATAATAATGATAATTAGTTAGGCCAACTAAAAGTTATGGAATAGAATTAATAAGAGGAATATTACAGAAATAAGCTAATCTCTAGATGAAAGTAGATACATTTAAACGTTAAAATAAACTATAAACCAAGTCTAAATGGGATGAGTTACGAAACCAGAAGAACAATTAAGGAATGGTTTGAAGTTACAGTTCAAAGAATTTTAAACAATACATATAATAGGTTTTAGAAGTTAGAGAGTGAAAACCAAAGCTAATAACCCAGCAGTCACACGTACTGATAACTTGTTTAAAATAGTTACATAAATGCATAGATAATATTACTCATTGACAACAGTCTAGAACAGGAATGTCAAACTCAAGTCCTTTCGAGGGCCAATTATGCACTTGACTATAGTCTCGAGGACCATCAAAGATTAGGTAATTATTTATTGACAAGGCTGAAGATTATAAAGTTTTTGTAGGTCTATTAGTTTACGAAAAAGTACACTTGGGTTCACTAAGAATAGTTTAGTTATATTTTCCTCAGTTATAACAAAGTTGAAAAATGTAGTAATCTTAAGGGCCACATCTGGCCCGTAGGCCTCAAAGTTTGACATTTCTGGTCTAGAAAAACTCAAGACTTTAAATTGATAAAAAATGCTAATGGAGGAATAATTTCAATGGTATTAATAGGACATTTTCTATGATATTAAAGTCCCTAAGCATAAAGGGTTTCCCTGTTTCACAGGACACGTCTAAAGAATAACTTAATGATCAAATTAATTTACATGACTACTCAAAGTTTTAGATTATTTTACACATTTCTGCATAGTCAATTACTAACCTTATCATACAAAACAATTAATGTCAAATACTGAAGGTTATTTTAATCTTATTCCTTGTAGGTTTTAAAAAACTTAAAACATAAAACTATTTCCTTGCACTAAAGCTAGTTCAAGTTAAGGGACTTGTGTCTTAAATTATCGAAAAGCTTAAATATCAAAACTTTAAATTCATACAAAGTTTAACACGGAAAATACTTCAAATGTCCATGCCATAAAAAAACAGTTTTGTTTTAGATTATTTCACACATTTCTGCATAGTCAATTACTAACCTCATTATACAAAACAATTACTGTAAAATACTGAAGCTTATATAAATCTTATTCCTTGTAGGTTTTAAAAAACTTAAAATAGAACTATTTCCTTGCACTAAAGCTAGTTCAAGTTAAGGGACTTGTGTTTTAAATGATCGAAAAGCTTAAATATCAAAACTTTAAATTCTTTCAAAGCTTAACACGGAAAATACTTAAAGTTCATGCCATAAAAAAACAATTTTGAAAATGTTGACCATATGAAGCACTATGACTAGTCTTAATAAAGATTAAAGAAATTAAAGAAACTAAATCAAATATTTTAGATTAGAATATGACTGGTTAAAGGTAAATGTTCAAAGAAGAAATTCTATTCTTGTATGAAAATATTTAAGATTGAACTACTCTAAATAAATTTGGTCAAGAACAAGAAATATTTTGCTATCTAAAACATTTGAAATTAAGTTGAAGATTCTGCTTGTTGACAGCAGCAGTTGTAGAGGGTCCAGTAAGATTTCTTTTTCTTGATTTCTCTCTTCTTGCTATTGGTTCTTTAATCCTGTGAAAAGAAAATTGAAATATTAGTTTGACATATGGATAGATATTTTACTACACAAAACAATTTCTGAACACTAATATAGCTAGAGATCTATAGCATGAATTACCTACTTGTTCCAATAAAATAATCATTTGCATGAAGCATTTAACAAATACCCAAAGAAAGTCTTAAATCCAGTATCAAATTTTCCATCTAACCACAGAATTACTCCAATAACCTTTAAAACAAAACCCTCTAAACCTATACGCTGATCTCTCACATATTTACTGTCCAAATTCACTGAATTACATCGTAAGATGCAATATAACAAACTGCCCACTTATTCCGATGAAATAATCATTTGCATGAAGCACATAATAAATACCTAAAGAAAGTCTTAAATCTAGTCTCAAATTTTCCATCTAATCACAGAATTACTCCAATCATCTTTAAAACAAAATTTTCTAAAACTATACTCTGATCCCCCACATATTTACTGTCCAAATCCACTGAATTATATCCTAGGAAGTAAAGTTGTTCAGCTTTATTGTATGGTTAAACTGATCCCCTACCTATTTACTGTCCAAATCCACTGAATTATATCCTAAGATTTAAAGTTGTTCCGCTTTATTGTGTGGTTAAACTAATCCCCTACCTATTTACTGTCCAAATCCACTGAATTATATCCTAAGATGTAAAGGTGTCCAGCTTTATTGTATGGTTAAACTGATCCCCTACCTATTTTACTGTCCAAATCCACTGAATTACATCTCAAGATGTAAAGTTGTTCAGCTTTATGGTATGGTTAAACTGATCCCCTACCTATTTACTGTCCAAATCTACTGAATTACATCCTAAGATGTAAAGTTGTTTAGCTTTATTGTATGGTTAAAATTATCCTCTACCCATTTATTGTCCAAATCCACTGAATTACATCCTAAGATGTAAAGGAGTTCAGCTTTATTGTATGGTTGAGCTGATCCCCTACCTATTTTACTGTCCAAATCCACTGAATTACATCGTAAGATGTAAAGGTGTTCAGCTTTCTTGTATGGTTAAACTGATCCCCTACCTATTTACTGTCCAAATCCACTGAATTATATCCTAAGATGTAAAGGTGTTCAGCTTTATGGAATGGTTAAACTGATCCCCTTCCTATTTACTGTCCAAATCCACTGAATTGTATCCTAAGATGTAAAGTTGTTCAGCTTTATGGTATGGTTAAACTGATCCCCTACATATTTACTGTCCAAATCCACTGAATTATATTCTAAGATGTAAAGTTTGAATTATATCCTAAGATGTAAAGTTTGAATTATATCCTAAGATGTAAAGTTGTTCAGCTTTATGGTAGGGTTAAACTGATCCCCTACCTTGATAGTGTTAGCGAATAGATGACATTTAAACTACTAAAATTAAATGAGAACAAAACTGCATTCATGGTGGTGGGCAAGAGAAACAGCGTGAGAAACTTAGGTGATATTCAAATGAACATAAATAATGACTCGATGCAAATATCTAGTAAAGTTCGAGATCTAGATGTATTGCTTGACTGTAACCTGTCTCTAAATGCCCAAATAGATAATGTAATGAAAACTGCTGGTTATCATCTATAAAATATTGCGTTTATAAAAAAGTACCTGGACGAAAATTCTGTAAAGAAACTTGTGATAAACTCTGTTATTACCAGGATTGACTACTGCAACTCTATTACAATTTACCAGAAGTGCAACTTAAGAAATTA